>NW_026585797.1:30602701-30705992 GCF_907164565.1 Psammomys obesus | reverse complement strand
TGTGTGTGTGTGTGTGTGTGTGTGTGTGTGTGTGTGTGTGTGTGTGTTGGATCTCTTTCCAGTGTTTTTAATGTTGCTATATTGTTATTGTTCATTAGTATTTATTAGCATTTTTGCTGCTTATTAGTATTTGAAGTAAGATTTTATTAAAATATTATACGCATAGGCATACACTTGAATATGCCAGCTGTGGTGGTCCACATCCATAATCACTCGTGTTTTAGAGGCAGGATTTCAAAGGTCGAAGGTTATCCTTGCCTACACAATCAGTTTAGAGCCAAAAACAAAATAAAAACAATGAACAAATTAAAGTGGATAAAAACATACTGCATAGACTCTTTTCAAAAGTAAGCATATATTTCATAATAACAACCCAAAAGAAGAATAATGAAATGCTAACAGCATTGTGATTTCAGACATTTATCACAAACCATTTGCAAACGTCAATTTTTCATACAGTCTTCATACTGGAGAACCAGGTTTCCCATATTTTAACATTTTTAAAACTTTATTGTTTTTATTATGATGTCCTTTCTTTTCTTTTTAACTTTCTATTGATTCTTTCACATTATGCACCCCAATCCCACTCATCTGTCTCTTTTTATCCATCCTCCATCCTTGCAATTTCCTCCCCCAAAGTAAAATAAATTAAAATAAGATAGAATTTATTAAAAAAAAAACCTGTTATGGAAGCTGTAGTGTGTCACAGTGTTTCAAAGTGTGTCACACAGTACGCTCTTTTGTTCACGTATCTTTACTTGCAACTGTTAATTGTAATGAACCATTTGTCTGGTTCTAAGCCTCTGGCTTCTGCTACACTACTCTCAATACTGGGTCCTCACCTGGACTCTTCTTGGATATCTTCTTGGATTAGTCTGCAGGATATCTGCAGGATCAATCATTTCATGGGCTCCAGCAAATCAAAGGCAGGGTGGATGTTGGAGTGGTACAACTCAACACCCTGGATTTGGGCCTGGGAGATAGTGGAGTTCGCCAGCCTGACTGCTCTCCTGAGCTCCTTCCAGCCTGACTGCTCTCCTGCGCTCCTTCCACCAGGGCTGACTCTCTATACTACCCTGATTAGCTCACTCAATGGTGAAGCCACAGCCAGCAAGGGGCAAAGTCAGCTCTGATGCTTTCATGTCCTGAGGGCCAGCTCATCTACGCCTTCACCACCTGGGCCAGCTCTACTGTGCTGCCCAGTCAAGGTACAGTGCCTGATCTCCTGAGTGTTGCAGCTGGTAAGGGGCAGAGCCAGCTCTCTGAAGCTCATGCCTTCACACTCACACCCTTGCCACCAGGATCAGCTCTACTGTGCTGTCCAGGTATGGTGCAGAGTCATATATCCTGTTCTTATGACCTTAGGGCCAGCCCTCCTGCCGGCTGCAGATGGCAAGGGTCAAGTGGAGGTGAGGGCATCTCTCCCTCACTCATGTCACCCTAGGACAGACTAGGGTCAGGGCCACCTCTCCCTTTCTAATGATCTCAGGGACAGCTCATCTCTCCCAGCTCATCTCATCTCATCAGCGTCAGCTCTACTAGGCTGCACAGGTGAAGGACTGAGCCAGCTCTCCTGAGCGTGGAGGCCATCAAGTGTTGGGGGCCAGCTCAGTACAGTGCTTCAGATACACTCTAGACCAAGGATATCTACATGGCCCTTGGTGGTTACATGGGCCTGGGAAATCAACACAGACCCCAGCTGCCATAGGACCATGAATTCAGACATGGCACTGGCAGCAGCATGGACTGGGATGTCTTCATGGCCTCAGGTGGCAGTGCAGGTCACTCAGATCAGCATGTCCCCAAGAGGCAGCAGTACAGCCCTCAGATATCCATGTGGTCCTAGGTGGCAGTCCAGACCACAGATATCCATTCTGCTTGGTGGTAACTCTGACCACAGATATCAACACTGACCTCAGCTCTGCAGCAGGACCACAGACCTTGGCATAGCTCTTGGTGGCAGCCCAGGAAAGGTCCTCACCATGGCCTCCTTATATCTGCCTGTTCCTCACCACTACTGAGTTTCCATTACAACCTTTCACCATACTGTACAAACCTCTAAGTCTGGCATTCTCCTCCATCTCTCTTTTTTTTTTTTTTGAATTTTATTTTTTTCTTATCAGTTACATTTTATTAACTCTGTACCCCAGCCATGTCCCGATCCCTCATTCCCTCCCAGTCCCTCCCTCCCTCCCTCATCTCCACCGTGCCCCTTGCCAAGTCCACTGATAGGGGGACCTCCTCCCCATTCATCTGATCCTGTTTTATCAGGTATCTTCAGGACTGGCTGCAAAGCTCTCCTCTGTGGCCTAACAGGACTGCTCCTCCCTTGGGGGGTGGGGAGGCCAAAGAACCACTCATTGAGTTCCTGTTAGAAATAGTCCTTGATCCCCTCACTATGGGAAACCAATTGGTTACTGAGCTACCACAGGCTACATCTGAGCAGAGGTTCTAGGTTATATCCATACATGGTCCTTGGTTGCATGTCAGTCTCAGAAAAGACCCTGTGCCCAGATATATTTGGTCCTTGTGGAGCTCCTATCCTTTCCCCATCAGACTAACTCCCCTTCTTTCTTATGATTCCCTGTACTCTGCCAAAGGTTTGGTCATGAGTCTTTGCTTTGAAAACACTGCTAGTTAGAGTCTTTCAAATGCACTCAGTAGACTCCTGTCATACGTTCAATGCACATCCCATCTGTCTTTCTAAACGCTCCTCCATCTCTTTACCATTTACTGCATACCCCAACTTTTTCATCTCTCCATCCCACATTAGTCTATTGCAGTGGTGTCGGAGACAGATGCTTGTATATCTTTTTTCTGGTTGCCTCAGAAGAAAAGCCAGGCAGGCCTGGGGCCTTATGATGTTCTTTCATTTATTAATGTGACAAATTTTGTTTTCTTAAATTCTAAACCACCTGCAATGCCTTAGAATAAGAATTATGACACTTGTTTGTGATATATTGTCTCGACTGAATTTCTAGTGTGATTTAAGTAATTTTTGCATCTATGTTCATGAGGTTATTTACTATATCACTGCATGATGCAATTTTTACATTTTATGACAATATTTTGCTATTTGTTTTTTATTCTTGAACCCGTGACATGATCCTTTTGCAATTTCTTTATCTTGTTTGGTTCACCACATATTCAATTATTATTGCACTTTGTTGCAATGAACACTATTGTTTTTTTCCATTTCAGGTTTTAAGACAGTTATTGTAGAACTTGAGAATGTTCAATCTTTAATGGGGCATCTGTATCACTTCCCCCAACTCAGAGACACATGAATCATTATGGAAAATGAGGCAGAAGGAATGTAAGGGCTAAAGGCAGTGGATGCCAAGGACAAGTATTTTTTCTGAACACAGCAGAACAACTACATTTATAAGCTTACTTGAAATGTGACCACATTCACAAGACCTAAGAATGTTCAAGTCTGACCAAATCCCAGCATGAAAAGGGAAGGTGGACATGAAGTACCCTGCTGAAGAGCTATTATTGGCAGCTCATAGAAAGGAGATCATTCTCTTTAAGAGTACAACCCCTCAGGAGTCAAGCATGCTGGAGTGGAAGGGCTCACATCCAAGTTTATGTGACCAGTGTAAACTGGACTGCATGGACACACACACACAAAGTTAGATCAATAAAGAAGCAACTTGTATTTAAGAGGACTTGGGGGAAGAGCTATCTATCATCTAAACACATTGTCTGGAATTCTCAATGATGTAAACAAACATTTAAAAATAAAACAGTTACTGTAGGATTTAGGACATATAGCAATTTCTCCTTCCCCAGAATAGTCTTCTGTCTCCTCTTAGAGTAGTTCTCTTGATAATCACTTCTTCCAGAATGTTGTTTAAGAAAGTTTGCTTACTTGGAGTGTGCTGTGGGGCTGGAGGAGCTCTGTGGCAGTCAGCGCACACCTAAGATACATTTGGTTCTATCCTTCTACCCGGTGAGTACCAGGGTGAAGTTGTGGTTCTCTCTCTGGCAGTGTTCTCTTCCAAAGCCATCTTGCTGCATAGAGTTCTTCCTGTTTATATGCTTGCAACAATTTTCAGATTGGCACATATTTTCAGCTGGTTAGGGTTGTATTTCTTTCTGAAGAGATAGAATCTATACTTTATAGCATTGATGTCCTGGTACAGATAATATATTTTTATTTTCAGATGCTTTAAAGATTTACTGTGATGCTGGGATGCAGTCATTGGTTTTTTGTTGTTTTTTTTTTTTTTTTCCTAAAGCAACTAGACTGGGCTTTGTTAGTGTCCCCCTTGGTTTTCAGAGGAGTGTAAATGCTTGGAGTGTACCTTCTGGCTGCTTTTGCTCTCCTTCCAGCTTTGAGGAGTTAATCTAGATATGAAACCTTTTCACTGTGCCCATTATTTTCTTTTTATTTTACCTGTAACTCCCCAACACGCACCCTTATTTGTGCTTTAGTTTGTATAGTTTTTGTTTTTGTTTCTGTTTTTCTGGCTTCTCTTAAATCTCACCAATGCTGTCTCCAGGTGACTAATCTCTTATTGTGTATATTGCTTTCTATATTTTTATTCCTGAGTTTTTAAGTTCTACCTTTTTCCGTTTCAATCTTTTCTCAGATCCACACATTTGGTACAAATTGCATGCCTTTGCATCTTTTTAATTTTTTTCTCAAAAATCCTCATCAGTTATTTTTTTAAATTTTTTTATTAATTACACTTTATTCATTTTGTATCCCCCCATAAGCCCCTCCCTCCTCCCCTCCTGATCTCACCCTCCCTCCCCTTTCTGTATGCATGCCACTCCCCAAGTCCACTGATAGGGGAGGTTCTTTTAAAGCTGTTCTGAACACACTCTAATGCCTGAAACACAGTGAATTCTTCTATTCCTTTCCTGGGAATAAGTTATGTTTTCTACCTCTATACAAATATAGCACTTTGCTGTTTAATAGTGTGAAACTGTGCTTGAAAATAGTAGTTGCTCATTTAAACAAACCATCCATGTGTGATGACTGACCTAGAATGAGGTCACTTCCTTTATCGATTTGAAAACGTGGTTGTGGCTCCACTTCTGTTCCCATCATAATAATTACCATCCCTAGAGCAAAATGGCAAATATATGAATTGGGAGTCTGGTTCTTGTAGATATTCATCCACTGATACTTACCTAATCCAATTTCTTTTCTATTGATCACATCAGAACAGAGATTTCCTTCCTAACTCACCGTTTTACTCATGGGACTCTTGTTGTTCAAGAATGATTTCAGTGTTATAAGCTGAAAAGTGATCTAGCACAAGATCAGCACTATCCCTCTAGGACACATGCCAAATAGGGTCTATATCTTAGTGCATGTTTACCTATGTCTGTTGCTACTTTTGCACAATAGTCAGAAATTGGAATGGCTCAAGACACACATAAACTGGTGGACTGATGATAAAAATGTGGTAGGTTAACAAAACTGAATGTGATTCAGTTATTAAGGAAAAAAATTATCAAATTTGCAGATATGTGGCAGGGATGAAAACAGACATTCTGAGTGAGGTAATCCAAACCCCAAAAGATAAATATTGTATATTTTTTTATTATATTTGGATGTTAGCATTTAAGCTTTAGATATGTGTTTTGATTACAATAACCATCGAGGTTAGGTAGCTAGTATGGGACAATGAGGCAGAAGAGGATCTTCCAAGGAAAGAGAAATACGAGTATAATATTATAAAGAGATAAAGGGAAACGAGTAGGTGGGGATGGGATGAAAAGACAGGGTAACGGAAGAACTATTGGGAGGGACAACTAACACTAAAAGCCACAGGAAAAGCTATACGCATCCCTGTGTCCATGTCTGTGTGTGTGTTTGTATATAAGTGTCTCTGTGTGTGTATGTTAGTATGTATGCTTGTATTTATGAGTGTTTTGTGTATGGGTGTTTATTAATGTGTATGGCCATATGTCCATGTGTGTGTGTATATCTCTGTGTATGTGTGTATGGATGTCTCTGTGTACCTGTGTGTCTGTGTGTCTGTCTATATGTATGTGTATAGGTATGTGTTTTTTTGTTTGTATGTATTCGTGTATATGTATGTCTTTTTGTGCATGTGTGTATATGTGTGTATGTTGTATATATGTGTATGTGTTTATGTGTGTGTGTGAGTATGCATATATGTGTCTGTGTGTATATGTGTGTATGAGTGTGTGTCTTTGTGTGTATGGATGTGTTTATGTATGCATATTTATGTGTGTATACGAGTGTGTGTATGTCTGTGTATGTGTGTGTATGTGTGCATTGTGTAGGTATGTGTGTTCACGTGTGTGTCTCTGTCTGTGTTTATGTATGTGTGTGTCTGAGTGTGTGTCTGTGTGTATATGTGTATATGGATGTGTGTCTCTATGTCTGTGTGTGTATCTGAGTGGATGGATGTGTGCTATGCAGATGTGCATGTGGACGTGCTCATCTAGGAGTACAAGCAGAAATTCCAGAAGAAAACATCAGGAGTCTTCCTCTGTCACTCTCCAGCCTACGATCTTACTGCAGTTAGTTCTCTTGCTGAACCTGGACCTTGCTGCTTGGCTAGACATATTCCTTTGCCTTTCTTCCCAATGCTATCATTGCAAACCTGCCCCCGTTCTGCCCACCCACCTACGTGCTGGGGATCTAACTCAGGTCCTCATACCTGAACAGGGAACACCTCAGCCACTGAACTGTCTTTCCAAACATATTTTAAAAAGAAATGAATGAAATTCATTTTAGATGAATAATCCTAAGTATTTCAAATTTTAATTTCCATGGATGATTTTCCCAGTAAAATCTACATCTAATGGTCATTAATGTCTCTTATAATGGAGGCTTTATCGCATATATGACATTGAAAACTGACTTTCACTTATGTATTACCTCTTATAATAGATTGGAGAACTTGTTTCTGAAGCTGAAATGGAGCTGTATCATTATTATATTAATTTATTAGATGGTATTTCAGTTTATAACATCAGCTAGGAAACTTTTGTGTTCTTCAAAGCTATCAGTAATTACTATAAAATCTATGGTAGTTAAGTTTTTATTCTCTCCAATAATATTTAATATAATACCTATCTCTGACCTCATAAGCTTTGTAAGTGAAAACATTTGGCAAACGGCACATATGTATGTAGCTATTAAATGTTATGGCTATATTTAAATTATGATGGATTACAAGCTCATTTTCTATATAAATTAAATCTGTACAGATGATAATCATGTCTATGTAACAGCTTTCCTTAATGTATCATTGCATTTTCACATATAATCTCCCTATAAGCAAAGCACTCAGTACAAAATTTGCATCTGTTTAAAGCATTGTTCATTTAAAACCTTCTTGACACTTGCAAGTAGTTCATGAGAACAGAGAGACTAAGCAGGGAACTGATGATTTACATTCATTTTCCAGACATTTGAAGTCAAATTTCCCATAGCATTAATTACACTAGAGATTAAAACTCCATAATAAAACATACTGATATGTAGTTCAACTGTGGAAACCTGTTGAACGTTGCAGGAAAGTAACTTAATGCTATGAATTTTGTGATGGGCTATGATCCCTGCATCAGTTGTAATACTAAGTATGATAGGTGCTACAGTGCAAATAGCTAACTAACCACCAAGTGAGAGTTAGTATTTAAAATTTAATGATTGACTTACAGCTTCTTAAGTGAGAATGACTATGCATTGAGACTTCAAAGAATTGTGAATCTAATTGCTTTTTATTAATAGATTGTTAATTCATTAAGTGACCATATTAAAACATATAATTGAATATCCTTCTGAGTTTGTTTAAAGATATTAATTTTCTTTGTGTATTAAAATATGTTAGTGAATTTTTTGTTGTTTGTTTTTGTTTTTCAAGACAGGGTTTCTCTGTGTAGCCCTGGGACACACTCTGGGACTCACTCTGTAGACCAGGATGCCTATGAAATCAGAGATCTACCTTCCTTTGCCTCACAAGGGCCGAAAGGTGTGTGTAAACACAACTTAGCCTGTTAGTGTATTTTTATAAAGGGGGGATAAAACTTTTTTTTTCTGGCATAAATATACAATTTATGAACAAACCACACAATTTTTCCAACTATTGAATAATGAAAATCATTTGTCAGACTAAACTGAATTTCCTTCTGATTTCATTTCTGCTAGTGGTGAGTAAATCTTCCACTTTACCTTTAGGGTTTGAGAAATTCATTCAAAGTTCATCTAAAGGAACAACATGCCCTTGGCAGAAACCATTATTCTAGAGGAGAAGCTGTGCAACAGCAATCAGTGATGCACTTCACTGACAGGCTGATTCTGATCTAGAAGTGTGATTCCTAGAGCATCCCTCGGTGTCAAGGAAAAGCACTAAGATATTATTCTTCCAGAGTGTAACAAATAAACATATGATAGTCAAAAATGTGAGATTAAAGCTAAACAAGTTGGAAGCAGACATATTAACAGATTAAGTCTTATGTAGTTTAAAATTATGATAAAGTGGTTGGATAGATGGTTCTGCAGGTCAGAGCACTTTCTGCTTTCCAAGGGACCTGAGTTTGGTTCTCAAAATAAATATATTATTGACTGTTTTGGAGGTATCTTCTATTTTTTAGATATCTTCATTTAATAATAATAATAAAAACACACACAATAGTAATTCTTAAATGTATTGTATTAGACAATTTAGAGGAAAACTATTCATGTCAGGAAAAAATAAACTATCTTTTTAACTCTTTATTGATTTTTTTTTGAGTTTCACATCATGCACCCCAATCCTCCTCACCTCACTATCTTCTCCTATTCACTTTGTCCTTGCACAAACAAAAGCAAACAAAAAACAATAGCAATATAAGTATAGAAAACATCTCACTGTGGAAGCTGTAGTGTGCCACGTTTTTTTCCCACAATTTATCCCTCTGTCCACATATCTGCAATTGAAAATGTTCAATGCAATGAGTTATTGGTCTTGTTCAAGGTCTCTGGTTTCTGTGACATCATCAATATTGGATCCTGACTGGGCCTCCATCAGGTTATTGCGTTGTTGCCCTGTATCATGAGGATCCTGCAGCTTTGGATCAATAGGAATGGCTCTTTCACACATCCCAACCAATTGCAAATGATATAGATTATGGGTTGACAAATTCACAGTTCTGGATCTGGACATTAGTGGTAGCTGAATTGGTCAACAAGCAAGCTCTCCCTTATCTGAACCATCATGGTGAGCTCTCCAGCACTGCTCTAGATAGATCACCCAATGCCACCACTGGCAGGAGGCAGGGTCAGCTCTCTTGCTCTCATGCCCTGGAGCTAGCTCACTTGCATAAATGTCTTCAGAGTCAGCTCCACTGTACTGCCCACTGAAATACAGGAGCTATTCTCCCAAATGTTGCAGCAGGTGAGGGGCTGGGTTAGTTCTCCCATGCTCACACCCTCAAGGGCTGGCTCACCTGTGCCTTTGCCATCAGGGCCAGTTAAATTATTTTTATAGTAATGTTTCCTATGTTAGGCCAATATCTTGTAAAACCAAAGGCAAAGATGTAAATACAATATAAGCAAAACTGATGGCTCAGTCAGTAAAATAGTTTCCTCCCAAATGTGGGAACTTAAATTTCAAGCCCCAGGAGCAACATAAAAAATTGCATGTGGCAAGGCTGCCCACTCTCCCCATATCTCTTCAACACAGTACTTGAAGTCCTAGCTAGAGCAATAAGACAAGTAAGGGTGATCACGGGGATACAAATTGGAAAGGAAGAAGTCAAAGTTTCACTATTCGCAGATGATATGATAGTATACTTGAGTGACCCCAAAAACTCAACCAGAGAACTCCTTCAGCTGATAAACACCTTCAGCAAAGTAGCTGGATACAAAATTAACTCAAAAACAAAACAAAACAGAAGCCCTCCTGTAAACCCAAGACAAAAGGATGGAGAAAGAAATCAGGGAAACAACACCCTTCACAATAGCTACTAATTACATAAAGTACCTTAGGGTGACTCTAACCAAGCAGGTGACAAACCTGTTTGAAAAAAAAACATCAAGTCTCTGAAGAAAGAAATCAAAGAAGACATAAGAAAATGGAAAGATCTCCCGTGCTCATAGATTGGTAGGATTAACATAGTGAAAATGGCCATTCAGCCAAAAGCAATTACAGAATCAATGCAATTCCCATCAAAATACCAACATAATCTTTTACAGACCATGAAAGAAAAATTCTCAACTTTATATGGAGAAACAAAAAACCCAAAATTTCCAAAACGATACTGTACAGCAACAGATCCTCTGGAGGTATCTCCATCCCCAATCTCAAGCTGTACTACAGAGCAATAGTAATAAAAACTGCATGGTATTTGAACAGAAACAGAAAGGAGGATCAATGCAACTGAATAGAAGACCCAGAAATAAACCCACACACCTATGAATACTTGATTTTTGACAAAGAAGCCAAAACCATTCAATGGAAAAAAGACAGCATCTTCAACAAATGGTGCTGGTCCAACTGGATGACTACATGCAGAAAAATGAAAATAGATACATATTTATCACCCTGCACAAAACTAAAGTCTAAGTGGATCGAAGACAGTATCTCAAACAAAGATGGGTGGCACTTCAGAACAACCCTTGAGATTGTTCTCAGGCCTCTACACTCACGTGTGCACATAAGTGTGTGGGTTCCTGTACACACACGTAGACACACACAAACACATACACACACACACACACACACACACACACACACACACACTCACACAGTTAAAAAAATATTTATCAGTCAGTAACATTCAACTCACAAGGATTAATTTGTTATAAGAAGTGACATTTGTTGAAACCAAATTATTAAACTATAGTTTGTGTACTAAACCATCCAGGTCCTTGTGAGTTCATCATCTCTATCACCCTGTTAAATTATAAATGGATTATTTCAGCATTTTTCCCTACTTGCACTATTTTCTGACGCTTATTCTTAGATCATTTTCAAATATCATTTCTTTCCAAATAGCAATGATGAACATTTCATACTATATCTTTCTTATGTTCTTATTAGTGTCCTATAATTAAAGCCTTACGATTTGCCACCAATTCAAATATAAGGAGAAATACAGTAGTAATCATTGAAGCCAAAAATAAATAATGGTTTCATCCAAGTCATTTCAAATTAAACTTGGATATTGTAACAGTTTGTCATTTTCATGCTGATGAAAGGTTGGGAAGCCATGACCTGTGTTGATAGCATGGAGGGTTAGAGATGATGTATTGACCAATTCATCAGACTAAAAGAACTTCTGTGTTCCAAACAAGCTCAGGCATTTTATCATTTTGGCAATGCCTTTCTGATTCTCAGTGTTTACCTCTGGGGTTCTTTAAGGATTAATATGTTAATTGTAGAATGTATTAAAAATGCAAACAAGCCATGCCAACCAATAAAATATACAATATCTTTGAACTTCATATTTTGGTTCTAAAACTAATTATCCATACCAATGAAATTGGAGGCTTTCCTTGTATATTCTAGTTATATGATCAAATTTTCCACTATATATTATCTTTATCTAATTCTTTTAAAGATTATAGATATTGAAAATATCTCTTGTTCCAATTTGTGAAATAAATTTTCAAAGAATGTATATCATATACACTTAATAGTGTATATAAATTTAATAGTATATAATTTTATGTGCAAATTTTTCCTTTAGAATTTAAGGCAGAATAAAGTTTTAGCATTGACTTTTGAAATTAAGTTTTATGTGAGAAATCTGATATGGGCTAAATTGTTGTACTGCACCCCCAAATTTATAAGTTCAACTGATAACCACAAGTACTTCATATCCTCAATGTCTTTATTTTTTTTAAAGGGGCTATAAAAAGGTAGCTATGTTAAATACGCAATTAGATTAGTCCTATTGATAGGGTTTTGCTTTGTTTTAAGAAGAGAAAATTTGGAAGTAAAATAAAAGGGATAAGCATGCAGATTAAAGACCATCTCACAATGAGGATATTGCCCCCTGCAAGACAAGGGAGTCCTGCAAACATGGGAAGGCAATTCACCTCGTAGCCCCTGATTTTAACTTCTAACCTGTAAAACTTTTAAAAAAATGTTTAGTATTGTTTCAGACAACATGTCTCCCCAAAATAGAACCATTTAAGGATTTTAAGGATTTCTTTCTTTCTTTCTTTCTTTCTTTCTTTCTTTCTTTCTTTCTTTCTGTTGGGGCTTCTCCACAGCCCCTTCCTTCCCTCCATTCAGGATTCCATTTATGCATGTGTCATAGTCTCCACTATTCTTGCAGCTCTGTTTCTTTGCCAAATTCTACACTATTGTAATTACTGCCGATTGACCAGGACAAAAGAAATCTATTATGGAGGAAGAGAGCAAAACCAGAAAAAGAATGTTCATCACAATAGACCTCACGACAGCAGCAACTGAAGTCCAGAAGAAAAATTCTTCAGATTGTTAAGGAAAAACAATTGTCAACTATCCCTTAAGCAATCAAAAATATGACTCTTCAAGGAAGAGAGAGAGAGAGAGAGAGAGAGAGAGAGAGAGAGAGAGAGAAGATGCCAACTAAGACCTATATTCCAGAATATATTTCAACAGAAACTTAAAGATTTGTGCCACCTGGAAGAAAAGCCAACAGCTCACATGACAACGAGTTCATTAGGAAGTTCATCTCTTGGTTATACTCTGGGATTTTGGTTTGGTTTGGTTTGGTTGGTTTGTTTTTGTTTTTGCTTGTACCCAACCCTAAATTTAAGTTTACTTCTCCTCCACAGGTTTGCTCCTGTGGTGCTTTGTCACTGTCAGAAGTACTGGTTAGAAGCATGCTTGCCTTGGTGGAGTTTCTGCCTGCATTCCTGCCTGGAACTTCTGGTTTCCCTGTGGCAGAGGTGCACATTTCAGAAGACTATGCTTTGCCCGTGGCGAGCACTCTCCTGGTAGCCCAAATTCTGTTTGCTTCTTGGTTCCTGCCCTCCATTCTCAAATGATACGCCTAGGTGTCGGTTTTAGTATTTGTGTGTTTTGGCGGTATAACTTTGCCTGTTGGGTTGGCGTGGGCTGTGATGGGTTGAGTGAACTGGTGAGACCACGAGAGGTAATGTGTTCCACCCAGATCTGTCCTAGAAGAGTACCCAGGTTGACCTCAACATTGATCACAGCCCTGTAATAATCATGTTGCCCTTGTGGATTAGCAATGCGGTTTTGAAGCTATGAAAAATAAAATGATTGCTAATATCTTAGAAACAAAACACAGTCCCATGGGTTTATTTCAGAGAGAGCTCACTAACTCTTTTCAAATATCATATGTATATAAAAAGCTTAGTCATTAGAAAAAAAATCTTAGAAAAGACAACATATAATAGAAACAGAGAAACAATAACCAACATAATTTTAGGATGTTGTAATGTCTTATTCTTCTTAATAAAAATTTCCAAGGATGGCTAATTATGCCTTCCATTGCTTTCCTGATTTCTTTAAATGTACTCTGTTGTAGCATTTATTGTAAAACAAAAGCAGCAATGTTTTGTTGTTAAATTGATTTCTTCTTGCCATGTTTCTTTGGTTTGTTGCTTCACCTTATTAATAGTATGTGTGTGTTGGGGGGTGGGTGTTCTACTACGACTTCTCTGGTGCATGTGTCATCTCTCCTGTCTGTCATTAGTATTTATTTCTCTGGAAGTGGTAACTTCAATATTTTAGACCTTAGGGGCTAGAGAGGTGGGTCAGTGAGCCAGAGCACTTGTAGCAGAGGCAAAAGGACCTGAGTTTTCATCTCCTTTCTGAAAACCCTAAAGAACACGAAGAGAACCCTTAAGTGTCAAATGGTTTTCCAACTTGGCTGTACAGCTTTGCATTCGCACAAACAACAAACAACTGTTCTAGTTGTTCCACAGGTCTTGCCTGAATTTAGTGATCTCTGCCATTATGAGATGGGTTCTGGCCATTGTGAAAGTTATGTTTTGCCTTTTTCAGTTTCAGCTACTTAATGATGTATATAATATTGGATATTATTTACTGTTAGGTTTTATATTTATATATTTTGAGGTTTTTAATTATCTCTCGAGAGATACAGTTCTCTTTTTTATGAACATTAATTTCTATTTTAGTGTTAGAATAATTAACAGTGATGTCACAGAATGAACTAATATTTACTCCTGTTTGTGAAAGAGATGATAGGTAATAGATATTGTTTCTTGCATATGAAATTGATAAAAGTCACAAGCAAACCCATTTGGGGCTGTGTTCTTTTTCCTTTGAGGGTGGTCAGTTACTTATATGATTTCTTTACAGATACCGCCCTCTTCAAATATTCTATATTCTATCTAGGTTATTTTAGATGTGGGTTCAATGTAGGTCATGGGTTACTTCTTGGAACTCCTATCTTTCCCTTCTGTGACTATAAGAAACCCACCGATGAATCTTCTTTATTTCTAGTACTTGGTCTTTCTCATTGACCTAGCTAGAGGCTCACTGGTGTTATTCGTTATGGGTAGGTGCTAATAGTACCGTCTAGAACATGATTTTGACTCCTGCAATTTTAGAATAATCTTTATTATTATCATTGCTATGTAGATAGATAAAGAGTTAGACAGACAGACCAATAGACAGACAGATAAATAGGTATCTTAAAACACAAAGCCCTTTAAGTTTCATAATTTTCTATCATGATTTCCAAGTATTTATTTCACTAATCTACATATTGTTTTTATTATTTATTTTCTCCTTTAGATTTAATTTAAAATTTCTTCCTTCCTATTTTACTACTTCCTTGAAGCTTACATTGTAGATTTTAGGTCTTTCTTTCTTCTTAATACATTTCTTTAATGGTATTAGTTCATCTCTAAGCACCTCCTTGCTTATGTCATTTCATTTTAGAATACTGCTTTGGAAAATATTACCTTGTTTTTTAAAAGTGAACTTATAAACTTTACCCATATGTGTGTTTCAGCAACTACAGGCTTACTATGTTCTATAGTAGGTAATAATTAATACTAAAAGCATCAAAATCAACCACATTGAATTAAGAATATTATGAAATATTTTAATACATATGTAACTGTGGATGAACAAGCTTATACTATGATACTTCAACCAAGATTCTGGATAATTCTTAGCATTTTAGTCAAATCATAATCAATCAAAATGATGTTCTGAATCATATCATAAATCAACCCAGAACAAGTTTTTCATTGGAAAAACACAGTGTTCTTAGGTTAACTGTCAATCCAAATCAAGAGAACCTCTTGTACTCTTGGGACTTCAGAATGGAAACACTTAAGGAAGAACACAGGTGCAGGTTAATGAACTCTTTATAAGTTTAGAAGAGTCTTCTTTAGAACACTCTGACTCCACCAATTGAAATACTGAAATGACATTATCCTTTTATAGATGATGTGTCAATACAGAATTGTACAAAAGACTACTTGTTTTTTATTTTTTTAACTTGTATTGAAAATAGATTCTTCTCTCACACAATATATCCCAACCACAGTTTCCCCTCTGACTACTCCCTCACGTTACCTTTTCCTCAGATCCATTCCCCCTACATTTCCTCTTTAGGAGCTCCATAAGGACAAAATTTATCTGGGCACAGAGGTCTTATATGAGACTGTTTATCCAACCAAGGACCATGTATGGATGTAATCTAGAACCTCTGCTTGGATGTAACCCATGGTAGCTCAGTATCCAAGTGGGTTTCCCTAGTAAGGGGAACAGGGACTATTTCTGACATGAACTCAATGGCAGGCTCTTTGACCTCGCTACCCCTTAAAGTAGGAGCAGCCCTGCTAGGCCACAGAGGAGGACTTTGCAGCCAGTCCTAAAAATACCTGATAAAACAGGGTTAGATGAAAGGGGAGGAGGTCCTTCCCCATCAGGGGCAGGGAGGAGATGACGGAGGGAGGTTGGGGTTTGGAGGGAATGAGAGAGTGGGATACAGCTGGATACAGAGTTAATAAAATGTAACTAATAATAAAAATTTAAAAAAAGAAATTGCAGAAATAATTATTAAATGGTAAGTAACTCTAGAAAAAGAAAAAGGCAGATCTCCAAGAGTCTGTAGCCAAACAGGAAAATACAAGGTAAGACAAGGCAAAAGCCCTTCTATTAAGGCTAGTCAAGGTAACCTAATGGGAGGAAAAGCATTCCAAGAGCAGGCAAAAGAATCAGAGAAACACCCATTCCCATTATTAGGAGTCCCACAAAAACACCAAGGTAGCAGCAATAATATATACACAGAAGACCTGATGTAGACCCATGCAGGCCCTGTGCTTGCAGCTTCAGTCTCAGTGAGCCCAGGTGAGCCCTGCTTAAATGATTCAGTGAGCCAAGTTCTCCTGATGCCCTCCATTTCCTTTCATTTTTACAACCTTTTCTCACCCTTTTCCACGGGTCCAAGATCCTAGTAGAGAGAGCCTATAGAGACCTCCAATTTAGACTCTTTCTCTCTGCATGTCTGGTTATGGGTCTCTGCATCCACTCCCATTTGCAGCCAGATGAAACCTCTTTGATGACACCTGGACAAGGCACCAATCCATGAGTATAGCAATATATTCACAGTATAGACTATCATTAAGAATCATTTAATTGTTTGTGTTTGTTTTGTTTGCCAGCTGTGTTTGGGTTTACCTTATATCTCTGGGCTATCTAGTCTCTGGTGATTGGCTATACAGGCAGTATAGTGCATGGGCTCCTTCTTTTGAGATGGGCCTCAGATTAAACCAGCCACTCCCACAAGTTCTTGGTTGCTATTATTACTCTAGCACATCTTGCAGGCAGGACAGATTGTAGGTGGAGGATTTTGTGGCTGGGTTGGTGTCCAGGTTTTTCTCTCTGTAAGTAGACTACCTTCTTGCACCAAAGAGACAAAGAGACTAGAATGTAGGGAAGGGAGACCCTAGTGTGCACTCCTAGAAATGTAGGATATGAGTCTGCACTGACCACCTCTTGTAGCCAGGCAAGGCTTCCAGTGGTGGGATCAGGTTACATTTCTTTGTGTTGTTGACAGAGGTGATCCATGAAGATCCCTGAACACCCCAGGCTGATGCTAGAAGGTTGTTTTCTGAAAGCCATTTCTGAGAATGACATCCACACAGTTCACTGAACATAGGTCAAGCTGGTACAACCATTTGTCTTCTTAAAATCATGAAGGCTCTGAGTAGGAATAGATCCTGGTGGGCAAGAGGGAAAGACTCTGCCTTCCTTCTGGAACTTCTACCCCAAATACATTATTTTATCAACAAAGATTTAGAGCCAAATGTTGGCATCATGACTTTCAGAATCAATTGGAAAGCTTATGAATATGCTGTTTCTTTAGCCCAGGGAAGTAAATGAAAATCTTTGTTGGTGAGGACTTCAAAGTTAGTATTATATTCCAGCTGGCTAGTAATTCTAAAAGACAGTCACTTGAACAGGAGTTAGAGCATGTTAAAACTCCAACGCAATCCTGGATAGTTTTTGAGATGATTACACATCTGGTGAAAGGCTGGTGCTGTTTTCTCATCAATCCATAGAGTGCTGATTCCTTGTTGCTTGTCTCCCTAAACTTAATTCTCCTTGGTGTGAGAAGCTCGCTATTTCTGCTGACAAATGGTACATTGTGTGGATTGTGTTGGGTGGATAGGCCGTTTGTGATTCTGTGGCTTGTAACCTGAAGTGATCGAAAGTAGATTGAAAAGAGGTGGAAGCACTACTCAACAGTGTAGCTGTTAGTCCTGAGGAACCCAAGCTTACCTGGCCAGGTTTGACAGGTGCAACTCCATCCTAACAATTACCGAATTGATCTAAACTAGTGCAGCAGCTTTTTTATAGCAAAATTCCACGCTGTTTAGTGTCTTGTATACTGTGTATACCCGATATTATCCTATCACAGTAAGTGATCTGCAAGGTCTGTTTTACATAATAATGTAAAATAGAGAAAAGAGTCAATTCACAGGCTTGGCAGAACTTTTTTGATATGCAAATCATAACTTATCTCCTTTTCAGGAGATATGGCTGCCTCACAATATCAAAGAGGGAATCAGATTCAATGAGGCTTGCAAAAAGAGAGTCTCAGGGAGAAAAATTTGATGCATACAAAAGAGTTTATCACATTAAGGTGGACCCGCTTTTTCTTAGTTAAAGGAATGAATTCCTACTGAATTTATTTTGAATTGTTATTTTTTTCCTCCCAGTTCTGGCTTTGCTTGTGCTCATCTTCCTACCTGAGCTACGGTTTTAAAGACTAGGAGGTGCTTCAGAAATTATTGCTTGAGAATATATCTTTCCAAGTTTTACCCTCTTTGCATCAGATATTTCTGTTTTTTATGACCTCATCTAATGATCTAGTAAGAGGTACACAAGAAAAATTATGAATAATTATGAATCTTGTTTCTCATGACCCAATGCATTTTGTAAAGCAGACACTATTCAATAACCTAAAACCCAATGATTTCTTTTTGCTTGCTAAAATTGTAAATTACTCACTACTACATTGATACTAAAGCATTTTGGTTATTACCACTAATCATTGGAATGTAAATGAAGGCCATGGATTGAATTAGCTAGCATATAGGGACTGATTAAGTCAGGTTTAGTTGAAACAGATTTTCATGCAGATGTCAGTTTCTCCTCTCAGAAACTCACAGTATACACCAGATTGAAGCAATTCTATTGTTCCCAAAATCTACATGAGTCTTTTCAGGCAGCACTAGATGCACATATGCATGGAAGCATAGCAAGCGCAACTCTGCCTGTTCCTCCTACACAGAAGAGACTCAAAGCATCCATGAATAATGCTCTTGGGATGAAGGGCTGTTAATGGTTCCAGAAGGTTCACTGTTTCTGACTCTCTCCTCATTAGAACTGTCACATCTTCCTCGGAAGCTGCATGGCAACACTGAAGTGAACTTAATGAACTGGCCAACCTCTTTCAAAGTTGGCTGGAGATAATTAACTCTTCCAACTACAACAAACATGTCAAAGTGAAAGCTGCACTGCAAGTGACAAAGCATCCCAGAGTACTTAGCAATTTTATAGTTATTAACTGATTTTCACGTCATTTTTTATACACTAACACTTTCCTATATGAAATACTTCCATTATTAGCCTTACTCCAGATTCTTAGTGCTGAAAGAAAATAGAGAATGTTTTCTTGCTCTGGTTCCTCCTGATTTCAAGCCTAGGGGAAGAGCTGTGTTTGCACAGAAAATGCAGAGCTCATTTTCATACTTTTCAAATGAAGTATATGGTAAAAAGAATAATTGAGTCTTGTTGGGCACAGGAATAAATAAATAGAGTGTAGTTAAAGGAAATCCATAGATAACTGGAGTGTAGTCTATCATGCTAACATATTTCATTATAGGTTTATTTGTTCTGTAGTCCTTCTTAGTCATTGGTTCCTTAAGAAGAAAAGAATGTCCAAGCATTAAACAAATGCCAAAAATATCACAAAATAAATAACTAAACTGGAAGAGGTAAAAAGAGCCAGTGCCTTCCCTGCTGTGCTCACATATCTCCTCCTCCCTGAAGACAGGTGACCCTTCAGGAGGCTAAGATCAGACCACTGCTACCTGTGCATTGCCCCTCAGGAGCCATGAGCTAGTTTTCCACAGGCCTATCTGAAGGGTGCAACATGACTCTACAGACAGGAGCTTTTCAGCCACAGTGCCAAATCCTCAACTCTTGTGTGTTCAAAGAGAATGAAGTAGGACTGAGAATAAATATGTTCTCAACTTTCAATAGGATTAAAAAAGATCAATCAGGTGACAAAGAGGCTACTACTCAGTCCTTTATTTCATGCTGCCTGACAAGTTTCTCTTGATCTAACTTCTCCATGTAATATTTTGAAGATTCTTATGGAAGAGGACTCTCCCTACTGAAATATCTCAACGTGAGTATTTCTTTTAGATTATGTGAAGTACATATATTGATAATTAATTTGCAATTGGCATTTTGTAGACATTATCTGATCCAGAGAGGACTGACCACCATCACATATTTGTTTTGAGTAATTTCATGAGTCATTAGGAAGAATTATAGGGATTATTTCATAACAATAATAATTATTATTCTTATACTTAGTAAGTTCTAGGTACAATGATAAGGATTTCACTTATCTTAAGTAAGTCATAACAAAACCTCTGGGCCTTCATGATGTAATGTTTCCAGACAGTACAAATATATAAACATATAAGAAATTTAAAGCATTCACATCCCATAAATAAATTTTCTTGGCTAGACTGTTTACTTGAGTATCAAGATCCTTTTTAAGAAATTGATTTAGTTAATTACCATTTGCTGGTGCACATACAGTATCTATTTAAAATGAATGCTAAGATGAACAAATGTGGCCTAATGTCTAAACGTATTAGTTTTAAGTTTATGACTATGCCTTTGAATTTGAATTATGCAATGGAGGACAGAGGGAAGTATCAAGAGTCCCTCGAGGATACAGAACGTGTGTGCTCTGTTTTATATATTGTAATTTTAATTTTTCTTTAAGGTTTAATTAATAAATATTTACATAAGTCAATAACTGTTACCTACCACACATCTGGAATTTTCCTAAATTCCAGGTGGTCCAGATTTTAGGCATTTCTTATGTTTCTGACTTTATTCCCTGAGTTGTTGTTGAAAACTGCACCTTCTATTGTGTTGTTGCTTTTGGATAATTTTGTTTTTCAAAGACAAACAAAACAAATGAAATGTCTCCAAATCAAACATTGTCATCATATTGTGAGGTGAAAATTTGCTCAGAAAAGCAGAAATCTGCCTGTTAGGAAATATTATTAAATAGTATTAACGTTAGAGCACAATCAGAGAAAAGAGGACAGGTCCCTCTTTCTGGTACACCATCTGTATAAAGAGAGGTACTAGCCGGGTAGATCAGATAAACTATGATGTTATATTCACCAGAAAATCTGAAAAAGCTCTAACAGCTATCTTCTATAGAATATTGAACTTCTCACTCTGCAAACAGTGCTTTCATAAGAATATTTGATTACAGAAAATTACACAGTGATACTCATGGATGCATTCAAATCATGTCACAATTATACTCAATCCAATGCTATTTACAAACACCATTAAATTATGCCTCATTCCATTTCTCAACTCAGCAAGTTCCCAGATATCATAAAATTTATGTATATATATATATATTTATGTATATATATATATATATGGTTTGTGTATTCTGATTCTGTTCTTTATTTAGTCTTTAAATTATTTAATTGAGGAATAAAATACATGCAAAAATACAAACATCCAAGTGTACTGCTCATGACTTTTCAAAAACTGTAAACAAATATGTAATGGGCACCCATGCTAAGAAACAGCATCCTGCAAGTTGAATTAAAGAGTATGCCCTTACTCTCCCAGCTGCAACATTTCCACCTGACTAACTCATCTACAAAACCAGTCCCCAAACAGAAAAGGGACATGGCTACACATGGCTCATTTTTTCTACCTACCATGGCATTTTAGAATGTTCATCTTAAACCAATTTCTAGCTTTTTGATGCTTATAAAAATTGTATTTATGCAAATGTTTTCGACTTTTGACCTTGGGAATACTGGCCTGACAGAGATTAAATTACTTTATCTGTTATAATAAAATACTATAACATTCTGTAATTGTCAATATAGGCTGTATCAAGCAGTTGGAGGTGACACTTATTAACCATTATATAATCTCTTAAAATATGTAATTAATAAATTTACATAATCAATATTTTAGCATAGACTTAAAATATCAATTTGAACATTCTGAAGAAAAATGCATTAAAATTAATTAATAGCTTGGATTGAACATAATTATTCCAATTATTCCAATAAAACAAATATAAGTCTGTCCTTACATCACTACTGAAGGAATAGAGAGTATTTTGGATTATAAATGTAAAATTAAGGTTTAAAAAAATGTTGAAAAAAAATTAAAAAAAATTATAAAAATAAATAAAAAAAAAAATGATGTTGGAAAATCCGGATCCAGGGGTCTTTTCTGAGACTGATACTCCAACCAAGGATCATGCATGGAGATAACCTAGAACCCCTTCACAGATGTAGCTGATGCCAGTTCAGTGTCCAAGTAGGTTTCAAAGTAATAGGAAAAGGGACTGCCTCTGACATGGCCTGCTCTTTGTTCACCTCCCCCTGAGGGGGGAACAGCCTTAACAGGCCACAAAGGAACACAGTGAAGCCAGTCCTGATGAGACCTGATAGACTAGGATCAGAAGGAAGGAGAGGAGGACCTCCCCTATCAGAGGACTTGGGGAGGGGCATGTGTGGAGAAGGGGGAGTAGGGTAGGGTTGGGAGGGAAGGAGGGAGGAAGCTACAGATGGATACAAAGTAATAAAGTGTAATTAATAAAAATTAAAATAAAAATATTTTTAAAGCCTTTTTAAAAAAATGATGTTGTTGAACAGATTTTACTAGGCTGAAAACCTGCACATGAACTTCTGAATGGGAGTAATACAAAACTTATTTCCAAATGCTGAATTGGATCAAAGGAGATAGCAATATCATGGTAAGTCAACTGATTTCATATTTGAACATAAATTAATCGAGGTTAGAAAGGTTGCATCCTGGTAAACAGCATCTACTGCTCTTGCAGAGGGGCTGGCTTTGCTTCTCAGCATTGTAGCTCAGAAATGTTTGTAGGGTTCTAGAGTACCAATGCCCTCCTCTAGCCTCTGTGGGCACCAGACACATGTGGTATACAGAAATACATGCAGGCAAAGCACCCATACATGTTCATTTTTTAAATATCCTAACGGTATATTTTAAACACTTTAAGGTCAATAAATAATCTAAGAACGTTATTACAAGAAACAGCACTCAAGAAAGTTTATTAGACTTGCCATCCCTCTGACAAAAATCTGAAACTACTTAGAAACTTCGCACTCAAGATTTTGTAAGCTCAGTTGCTGTAAGCCTGTGATGAGGCAGATGGCTGAAACAGAGCAGAAGGCATAGCACCTGGACCTCCACCCCACTGAATAGCAGGCACAGGCTTCCTTGCTGAGTTACCTCTCTCTCTAGAAAAGCACAGACAGACCCCGACCCAGAAGTGTTTGTATTAACCCTCTAGGCAGCTCTCGGTTCCAGCAAACTTAAAAAATTAACCATCATAACAAGATATACAAAAGAAAAAAATGCACTTACTAAAATTTATTTTTAATTTAAAGTTTTCTCTACATCATATAAATGGTGATTTAAGCAGAGATATTATTATGTTAAAATAAGCAGAAGTGTGTGTGCTTCTGTGTGTGTGTGTGTGTGCATGATTGTGGACAGCAATAGAGGTTGCCTGCAGATTCTTTATAAAATGTTATTTTGGTGTAGTTTTTAAATAATTTTTTTATATTAATTACAGGTTATTTATTTGTATCCTAGCTGTAGCCCTCTCTCTCATTCCCTCCCAATCCCACCCTCCCTCCCTTATCTCTTCCCTGCCCCTCTCTAAGTCCACTGATAAGAGAGGTCCTCCTCCCCTTCCATCTGACCCTAGTTTATCAGGTCTCATCAGGACCAGCTGTTGCAATGTCCTCCTCTGTGGCCTAGCAAGGTTGCTCCTCCCTCGGGCGGCGGGGATGGGGAGTGGGGGGTCAAAGATTTGCGTACTTAAAAAAAACAAAAAACCTGTTATTTACATTTTTATTTCTCTTTCTCCCTACTCCACCCAATCCCATCCCACATCCCAACACCAGGTAGGAGAGAAAAAGGGTTAGTGGGCAGGGTTCTCTTTCTTAGCTGCTTCCTGCTTGTTAGGGTGGTCAGATTCCTTGGAGCCAGACCAGTCCGGCCAGTGCCGTTTCAGGAGATCTCCAACTTCTTGTCTTACTGTACCAGCAGCAACCAGGAGCCACAGCGGGAAGCAGCAGCAGCCTTGTTCTTTCCGGCAGCAACTCTGCAGTCCCAGAGCTCTGGCATTTATTCTCTCTCCAGTCCTCAGATTTAAACTATCTGCAGCTGGCAAAGATTTCCACTCAGATCCCACATGAGGCAAATAGTTTGCTGCTGTGGGCTGAGTAAGTCCCATATCCCACACCTGGGTTTAAAACAAACACATGTTTATATCCACAATAATATTATAATTTCCAGGAAGGTAAATTAACCTTTCTGCAGTGCAGATGGACATCCCACATACCATGAATCACATTTGTGGGTAAAATAAATTGACCTGCAAGACACTAGGTACATTTGTATTAGACATCTGCACAAAACTATTTCCTAAAAATATTAAAGTATATCAAGACGATAAGTTGGCAAGGGGGATAACGGGAGGTCACTTTGATGTTATATAGTATTTGGAAGCTTAAAAGATGAAGTTGAAGACAGACTATGAGATACATGAAAGGAGCAATAAAGCTATAGTTGGAATGAATTTTTCAAAGTGTTGTTTGACTTGTAGGGGGTAAAATGAACCACTTACAAATGGCTTTATTTTTTTTTCGAGAAGATTTCAAGATTTCTATTAGTATGTACTGTTAAAAGTCTAATGCAAAAACAATAAGCCTCATCCTTGTATTTCCTGGCGGTTAAATTTATAAAAGGGAAAGAGTTTAGCCAATCAAACTATGATGGCTTTGGAATACTTGCAAAGTCAGAGGCATTCCACAGAGATTGCTCTGAGATCAGAATCATAATGTTTGAAAGAGAACTGTTAGGGGCTTGTAAGGAAAAAAAAAAAGATTTGTGCAGAACAGTGTGCTTTTTCTAAATTGAGAAAAATCAATTTTCAAACAAAATCTCCCATGAAATTACAAACTAGTGATCAATTTTATTCATCATTCATGAATTCTTTGCTTCTTAAGAAATGATAGAACTCTAAGGATAGAGTCGTTAAGAACTGTTGCGCAAGCTTTTGCAGCATGAATTTTCCATGGTGCTCTGGCTGAGGAGAGTTACACCTGTTACATGAGAAGAGAGACACATGCAATCAAGAGGCACTGATAGACTCTTTTGGCCACTGGAAACTGGAAAAACAAAGACACGTAAATAGCATGCCTACATCAGGAAAAAAAAATGGAGATTGGGATTTTAGGTCTGTAAGTTAACAAAATATTACAAGGATCTATTATAAGGACAATGTTTATTTAGAAGGCTGAAGTTCTGGAAGCAAATAGATATTGTTCTGAAACTAAGACTTTCTCTGATATTTATAAACATTCAGAGACTGGGAAGTAATACAGAGTTGAGGGTGTCATGTAATTCAGATTTGAGGTTTTCTTCAAGAAGCCTCCAATAGCAAAGCATAAGAAAGGTAATTATTTACCATTATTATTAATTTTATCTGTTTAAGTGGTTTACTTGCACATTTGTCTGTGTACTCCATGTATACAATAATCATGGAGGCCAGAAGAGGGCATTGGATATCCTGGAACCGGAGTTACAGATGATTGTGTATCACTATGTGAATTCTGGTAATCCAACCTGGATGCTCCCAAAGAGCACCTCAGTGAACTTAACCTTTTAATCATCTTTCCAGCCACAGAACCACACTTTGAAGATTCTATGCTGATACTTTGAGGAAAAAATCATGTATGCTTCCAGAAACAAAGCAAACAAAAACATGCTGCTCCTTTAAATGACTATAAACCTGCTTCTTCAGTTGCGTTTTTAACATTTTATTTATTATTTATTATAATTTATTCATTTTGTATCCAGGCTGTGGCCCCCTCCCTTGTCTCTGCCCAATTCCACCCTCCCACCCTCTCCTCCCCCTATGTCACTCCCTTAGTCCTCTCCTTTTTTTTAATTTTTATTATTATTATTAATTACACTTTATTCATTTTGAATCCCCCATAAGCCCCTCCCTCCTCCCCTCCCGATCCCACCCTTCCTCCTCTTTCTGCATGCATGTCCCTCCCCAAGTCCACTGATAAGGGAGGTCCTCCTCTCCTTCTTTCTGATCTTAGACTATCAGTTCTCATCAAAAGTGGCTGCATTGTCATCTTCTGTGGCCTGGTAAGGCTGCTCCCCCCTCAGAGGGAGGTGATCAAAGAGGCCAATCAGATTATGTCAGAGGCAGTCCCTCTTCCCATTACTATGTAACCCATTTGGATACTGAACTGCCATGGGCTACATCTGTGCAGGGGTTCTAGGTTATCTCTATGAATAGTCCTTGGTTGTAGTATGATTCTCTGCGAAGTTCCCTGTGTTCAAATTTTCTTGTTCTGTTGCTGTCTTTGTGGATTTCCTTTCCTTTCCAGGTCTTGCTATTTCCCACTTCTTACGTAAAATTCCATTCATTCTGCCCGACAGTTGGCCATCAGGCTCAGCATCTGCTTTTAACGAACCTTAGCCTATCAGGTCTCATCAGGACTGGTTGCATTGTCTTCTTCAGTGGCCTGGCAAGAGTGCACCCCCCAGGGAGAGGTGACCTATATTGACTTTATGATTCTCACATTTTCCTTGTAAGTTAAGGTGCCAGATATCTGGCAGCTTAAATGCAACTAAAGAAGTCTGTCCAACTTATATAGAAAAAGTAAGAATCATAAAGTCAATATAGGTCAGGAACTCATCCGTTTTAGTGGCCCTGAATAAAATTTAATCGTTTTTCTTCCAAATTTTGCATCCAGAGCCACATCTGACTTTCATGTTTACTTCACCATGTAATGGATGAAGAATCATGGGACTGAGTTGAATGTGCTCAAAATGCTCCTGTTTCTCCAAGGAGGACTCAGACATTAGTACACAAGTTTCAACAATGAAAGTCTCTTCATTTGTTTGTTTGGGAAGATATCCCTTAGGGTTGATCCACAGTGTTTCCTCAAGCAATCCTTCTATACTGCCTAATATCCTGGTTATTTATATTAGCTGTGCATTCACTAAAGTGGAACTATTGTATTTGTTTGCAGATTTGCAAACCATAAATACCAAAAGATCATCAGATAGATGTACACCAGAAATGAAATGTTTACCTTAATGTCTTTGGTTACCAAGAGCCTAGAACAATGAAGATAGATACCAAATGGGAAAAAGGCAATATGTATACGTAATAGGGATAGAGAAAGTTGGAAAAGGTAGAGGAAGAGGAAGAAGAGGAAAAACAAAGAAAAATGTTAGAAAGTTTTGTTTCAAATTGTGCCCAGAAAACATTACAAGGGCCATAAGTAGCCATTGCTGAAAGTAGTATTGGGATGAAGTTTTGCTCAGTGGTTCACAGTAGGTTTTAGAAAAGTCATCAGAGATCTGGGTGCATTGAGAAGGATGAGCATCCCAAAATAACACATGCCAAGAGTAACAAACAACTACAGAAAACCACATGGCTGTGATTTAAGCATTTATTCAGGACAAGGTGTCACTAATTCTCAGACTGGTCAATTGTGTGATTCTGGAAGAAAACAGGTAGACAACCATCAAGGGAATTACTGAACATTTACAGTAATATTATAATAAGAAGGTAGTAAATGGATTCATGCCCAATATTTTACTAGGTAGATATGTAGAAAGAAAAAAAATTCTAAAAAAGAACAGTTAAAATCATAAACAGATAAGGACTGGATGGTTCATTGAGCATTAAAGTGATGAATATAGTGTGTACCTTCATTTTCTTCATAATATCCATTTAGGTATCTCTTTGAGCTTGCCTGCTTCAAGGATCCATCTGTCCACTGACCAACTGAATCAAGTAAATTTTGGCACATCATCATTCTCACAGGTAAAGAATAATTCTATGAGGCTGTTTAGCAGGACAGGATGGTCCCAAATCTTGCAGCAGAATGTGACATGAATATTCCAACTGAAAGACTTAGTGAGAGTATCACACTTCAGTTTAATCCACAGAGGCATATTTCCTTAGTTTGTAAAAGCAGACATTCTGAAATGTAAAGCTGGAAAAGCTCAAGAATCTCCCTCAGGAGATCAAGCTAGTCATCTATGTTTACAACTCAGTATCAAGTGACAGTACTCAGCTGTATAAAAAGCAACTGTCTACTTTATTAAATAGGAGTAAATAAAATGTCTTAACTTCTTAATGAAGGCTAATCACAAAGCAAATGACTATGATAGCCACACTAAAATCAGGGACTGTTTATCCAATATCACCATAAAGAAAGGAGAAAGACCAATCAAATATACTTGAAACGTATATTTATGACAACCGATGAGACTAAAAGAATATACCACTAGCAGTCTAAGTCTAGAGTCTCCAATAGGGATCTTGATGTTGTGCATCTTATACAAGTGCACATGTATAATTTCTTACTGACAATGGAAGGGGAAGTTTCAAAAGGACATTTACATCCTGATACAAGATATAGTTTTAGGAGCATGAGTTGATGGGCACAATTGTCCAAGTCTAGTGAAACAACAAAGATGGCTCCTGTGAAAACTATGGATAAAGAGATCGTGATATATGAATGAAGCTCATCAATAAATGTACAATTGTTGCAAAACACCCTGAAAATTACAGAACAAATGCATATGGAAGGGCAGTGGATATATTTGAATTTGTATTTCTTTCTTTCATTTTTACTGAATCTAACACTTCTCCAATATTTGTATAAAATAGAAAATACACACAGAATGTCACAGAAACAAAACCAAAACAAAACAAAACAAAACAAAACAAAAAAAACCTGGAGTCAAAAGTAGTTTTGCCAATAGTTATATCATGTCACAGCAGCTTGTCTGTATTGCCTTAGGAAAGATACATAGTCATTCTTGTTTTAAAGCTAGTTTTAAATATGGCACAATAGTATCCATAATTTGCCTGGATGCAAGTAAGCATTTGTTCCTTTGTTCATTCACTATGCGTGCCCTTAAGCACTTCTAAACATACACTGTACATTTACTAACATTTTTACTATCTCAGAGCTTTTACCCCCAGAATGTCACAGAGTGGGAATGATAGAGGCTGTAGCATTTTGAGTTTGACATCTTTCACAAAATCATGCATCAAATTTTCTCCCATTTTTCCAATGTCTTTTTATAGCATGGTAGCCTACACTTTTCAGAGCTGAATAAAAAATATTTCACTGTCTAGAGATGTCACACTTTTATGCATTTTAGGGAGGAGGAAAGACAATCATCAAGGGACTACTTAAGGAACAATAGAAAATAATTATATATAAAAAACCAATGGATCTGATTAAATTATTCTTTGTAAAGAAGCTCCTTCAATAAATAAGTGAAAATAAAAATGAAAAAAAGGCAGGAGAAGAGAAGGCAGGGAGGAGAATGATAGATGTGTAGAAAGACATGGAGGGCAAGAGGAAGAAAAGGGAGATCTCGATGCTTATCAAGAATATGGTGATTTACCACCATCAGAGTGAAATGTGGACATAATGACATATTTTAAAAAATGAAAAATTTATTATATGTTACATGTCACTACCCCTAAACATGCATATGATAATGGTTAAGTTTTACTAAAACATGTGAAAAAAGTTCCATAAATTGAGACTATACGTAGCAAATGATAATAGAACTATTGAAAAAGAAATCTATTTTTTTATTTACTTCCTCATGAGAAGATTAATCAGACATTCTTGAATTACTTTAAAATAACTTCACAGCCAGACCTGGTGGTGCACCCCTTTAGTCCTAGCTCTCGGGATGCTGAGAAGGACAAGAATGCCTGAGCTACCTATGCAAACTGTCGGAAAATCCAAAACCAAATGCAAAACAATAACCAATCAAACAAACAAGAAACTTAGGCACAAATACTCTCTTTAGTAATTCACATACACTATTTTAATATACACTAAGTCTTCTGAACCTGAACCCTGGGTATACTTTACCCTGTGTAAAAAAATTAGGCTAGGAACACATAATACTTGTGTGTTTCAGTGAAACTCATTTAATATTGGCTGTTAAATGCACTGGAATAATGATGCAATCGATGGCTCCCTTTTTCAAGTAATGCAAGAATAAACTAACATTGGGAAGTCTACTGATAAGCAGATGATCTCTTTTTATATTGCCCCCTTCAAATTCCTTATACTGCCAAATGTAAAAGGAACTTTTATTTACTTGTTTAAATTGTTGTCTCGGAGGCTTACTACCTCCTTCTGCTAACTTAGGCCTACCCCTGGAAGCTTCTAGCCTATGTACTATCTAACCAATCCCTAGAATGTTTTCAGCCTCTGAGAATTACTGCTTCATAAGCTCACCCTTTCTTTTTCTTTCTGAGCTCATAGCTGGCTGGATCAACTCAGCTGTTCTGTTCAAACTCCTCTCCCAGCTACTTATTCAATCCTGCTTCTCTCTCAATTCCTGAAGTGCTTGGGTTCAAACTAACTTCAGTAATGTCTTCTAATCTTCTGTCTCATTTTCATTCTCTGGCTCATCTGGTCTTCACCTGAGTTCTGTCTCTGTAACCTGTCTTAGTTCATTTTACAGCCAAAATCTTTCTTCGGCCTAAAAATATTTAAGGGAAGACTGGAGAAGGCAGAACTGTGTCCTGACCATAATAGGCTTAAACACATCCTGTCATCTTACTTTCTATGTGGCAGTAGCCACATGAGTCTACCAAGTTTGAAAGACTGTGAGGAAGAACCCTGAAAAATATAAGTGCATTTTTGAGAAAGCATTCATGAGTAAGCTTCTTCTGTAGAGAAGGTCCCCCTAAAATATTTTTGGGGGTGAGCGTAGGAGTGGAGAAGTACAGCCTTCTCCATGACACCAACACCAAAAATACCTGGGTACTAATTGAAACTAATTGCTGTGCTGTGTTCTTGGTTATAGAAGTCATAGAGATTTACAGGCAAGTGACTGACACTTTTCAAATGATTGAAGCCTTTCTAATCAGCTTTGATTTTAGTACTTTCAGTCACTGTTCTAGGCTATAAATTTGTTCTTCACAGGTGAATACATTCTTGGAAGAATACAGTCCTAAGCACCACTCATAGCTTCAAGAACCAAAGAAGCAAATCCTGCCTGAAAATGGAACAAACCAATGAAGGTGAAAAAAAACCAAGAGATATGTCCTAATATCAAATGCTATTGGAGACTTGAATCAAGCCTATTTGTAAAAACCTCAACAGACCTTTCATATTTAATTAAGGGAGTTGAATTAGCATTGGAATTCATTTGCTTGAGAATAAGTAATCACTAATTCACAGCTAAGAAAATTCTTGTGCAAAAATAAGTAAGAATTAAAACTGGAAAGTCAATAAACTTGAAAGATCAATGAGAATACAAATTCAAAAAATCCTGTTAACTTTAAAAATCATTTTTAATTGACAAATAGAGTTGAACATATTTTTGCTGAATAGTTAAACTAAACTAATTAACATCACCTCATATGCTTATTATTTTTTAATGAAGAGAACACTTGGCATTTACCATCTCACTAAAATTTGCCCCGTTAAATATTACAGCAAAGTCAGTTAATAAACCACATATGAAATAGACTTAAATATTTTTGATAGAATACAGCTAGCCTTTAATAAAATTATTTTCTGAGAGGATTTGGAAGATCCCAGTCAAAAAATTAAGATGCACTCAAGTCTTTATTTTATAGAATAGTTCTTCAATTTTCTCCCTGATTTTATTCACTGTTGGCTTTTCTCCTTTATAAGGATAATTTCATTCTTTATGTTTTCCTAGCAAATGATCCACTTTATGGAGGTTTCGAATGCATGAGCACAGAACCTACTTAGTATTCTCTCATAATTATTGCATTGTGATGTTTTTACAAAATTGCAGCTATAGCTTCTGTTTTTTTCTTTTCTTTTTTTTTCCCTAGTGTTTTGTCCTTTTGTTCTCCATGTTTCCTGATTAGCTACATTAGAGCTTTATAACATAGCCTTGTCCCTCTGTGACCCCTGTCTAGCTTACAGGAAACAAAATGATTGAGTTGCCAAATCTTAGTTGTTTATTGATATCATATCCAATTGCCTCCAGCACAGAAGTCTGGGGTAAGCTATAGCCAAGCATCATTTTCCCATTTCCTTGGGAAATTGAGAAGTCTCTGGACTTCACCTTTAATTGACCTTTGTGGACAGCCTATGACATACAGATTAACCTTCATTTATTCATTAATTTGAGTACTTTGCAAAACTGCATGGTATTAAAATTTACTTCATAACATCTCAATGGCATAAACCCAAACATATAAAACATATTTTTTTTGATAAACAGAGAGTGAGGAACAAAGGAAAGAGAGAGGAAGAGGATACCCAGGGCAAATAGAAAAGCAGCCAGCAAGCTGAGCAGACGTCTTTAAATCAATCCACAAAAAACTTAATCCTTACGAAGATGCACAATTCAGACAGAAATGTAGATTGCATTTAGCTGATAAGGAAATCACTTTAAATACTTCCAGTGTAACTGAATTTATTCCATTTTCACTTGGCAATTTGATCTCTTTTATGTTAATAACACGTGCCTCACAATAAACCATATTAGCATCTGGGCCATCACATCAGTGATACTCATAACATTCAAATAACCACCATGTCAGTCAGGCGGAGCAGATGCTGGATGTAACCAATTACTAGGCTTTGCTGATACTCATGGCAAAAAGCAACCCAGAGTTTATCTGTATCACACTGAGGACACTGATTCCCTACCTCTAAATCATATCGTACTTATATTTTTAAAATTAATGCTTTTCTTTGTACATCCCCAAATTTCTTTGTTTTCCTTTGCTCATCCTGGAAACCTTTACTGATTATTTTAGCAAACTTCATAGACTCAGTGTTCAATTTAAAAGTCTGTTAAGTTGTACGATCTTTGAAGAACAAAACATTTCCAACATTTCTTTCTCTCTGTTGATAACTGAAATCTCATATTTGAAATGTGTTACCAAGATTTTTTCTCTTATTCAGCCGTAAAATTTAACTCATTCATCCTTCCTGACCCAAATTTTGTTTAAAATATACATTGTACTTTTTCAGAAATTATTCAAATGTCTTTTAAATTTTTTTATTATTTTCATTTGTTACAATTTATTCAATTTGTCAAATGTCCTTAAATTAGAGTATTTAATTTCTTTTTCCCTGTCGCTAGCATCAAGAAAACACCTTTAAAATTTACTTTGAGTGACATGGTTTGGGGAGGAATTTTTTATAAAGCAATAAATTATTTAGTATAGCACTATTGAGGTTACATGGGCACAGTGCCAGAAACCTTATGGAAGAACAGGGAAAGAAAGACCTGGAGGGGACAGGAACTCTACAAGAAGAACAACAGAGCCAAAATACGTGGGCAGGGTGGCCTAGAGAGATTGATACTCCAACAAAGGACCATGCATGGAGAGGATCTACACCCCCTGTTTAGAGGAAACCCATAGGCTGCTCAATTTCCAAGTGGGTACCCTAGTAAGGGGTACAAGGGATGTCACTGACATGAACTTAGTGGCTGGCTCTTTGATCACCTCCCCCTTAGGGGAGCAGCCTTACCAGGCCACAGAGGAAGACAATGCAGCTAGTCCTGATAAGACCTGATAGGCTAGGGTCAGATGAAAGAGGAGGAGGACCTTCCCTATCTGGGGACTAGGGAAATGTCATAGGGAAGAAGAGGGAGAGAAGGTGATACTGGGAGGATATCAGGGAGGGGCCTACAGAGGGAATACAAATTCAATAATTTGTAATAAATAAATATTAAATAAATAAATGAAAAATATTTTGGCCTGTGATGTTTAAAGAGAGCATATGATATGAAAATGTAGCATAACTTGCAAATTTTACTCAAAATACTCATTCTTCATTATTTTCTTTATGTTGTTACATCAGTTTTATGATTTAAAAAAGCATTTGTTTTGTTTATGTGTTCCTGCATGTATGCACCCATACACACACACAAAGAGAGAGAGTGAGAGAGAGAGAGAGAGACAACACATACACATACACACACATTACATCCATGCAGGTACCTGTGGAGGCCAAAAAGAAACATCAGATCCCCTGGACCTGGAGTTGTAGGTGGATCCCAATGTGAGCCCATGTGATTCTGGGAACTGAATAAAGGCTCTCCTGCAGGAGCAGCAAGCACACTTAATCTCTGTGTCATATCTCTAGGCCCGCTTCAAAAATGCCTACAGTGCTGAGCATGCATTTGCAAGATGGCATTTCACAGACTTCCTTGCAGCCTAGAGTGTGCATCATCAGCTAATCCTGGAGAACAAAACAAAAGTGAAATTCTGTCTGATTCTCAATTACAATAAATGCTAATTTATGAGACTTGGATAGCTGGTAGTAAGGTTACTTAAATGAGCAAGGAGGTTATGTATTTCTTTCTTCTCTTTAACTTTCTGTTTTTCTTTCTTTCTCTCTCTCTCTGTTTCTCTCTTTCTTTCTTTTGTGCAGTTCATCATCTTTATTCTCTAGTTATAGGACCTCTGCTCTCTGTGTACCAATCAGGGAATCTACTTAACTCCTAGTCCCTCATTCTCTACTCAGAGGTCACTGAAAGTGCTGTCAAGGGTTTATGCGTGCAGACTGCTCTAACTACTTCCTAGCTGATAAAAGGGTATATAGGACAGCAGTTAGCATGCCTCAGAGGAAATTCAATATAAGGGCCCATAATAAAACTTAATAGACTATAAAATTCCAGAACATAAGATAGCCATCCAATGATAGTCTGCATCCTTGGAGCATGCTATGAGAGTGAGGAAGCATCTGCAGCGTACCATACAAATAGTGAAACTGTTATTACTACTATAATTCCTCCTGAGAGCATAGTTTAAAAATATAATTGAGTCAGTTTTGAGGAAGACCAAAGGCAAGAAAGCTATTCCTTGTCATGCTTTGTCATAAAATTATTATGACTGATAATTTTTGCTACTGGTATTCACTACAAAATGTTCAAGAGGTAGATACCAAAGAAGGCTGTTGGTTTAGCTGAAGAGCTTGCGGTGCCTTTTACTGACTAGCATGAGCTCAAAATTGGCTGCTGGGTCTCCTTGAGGGGAACATTCATAGAAAAAGTTAATGAGGAAAATCTGTGACATTTTGATTAATATAAGTCCTGTTTAACATTGTGACAGTGCAGCTGATAGGACCATGTACCAGAGCCTTGTTGATGGATATGGTCAGAGAAATGGTGTTCTCAATACCTACATTGCTTTAAGTTTTGTTTGACAGGCAAAAATGTATCTGTGTAATTAGCTATTTGTTACATCAGACTTCTGCAACAGGATTGATAATTTGGAAATTTTGTCAGAGAAATTAGTTAAAATAGTCTCATTTTCAGTGCCCTCCCACCCATAGACACCTCTGCTCAAATATATGACATGATGACCAGTGGGAGGCATCATGTATGGACCAAGCCTGTGTGAACTCCATTATTGCTATTTTTGAGGTCACAACTAGACATCACCATCTAGTTGAAAATATAAAAGAGAAATATAAACCTAACAGATCTATTCTGTATGCTTGTCCAACAATGTCTGGAAGGCAGCTCTTGAGTATTCAGAATAATTTTCCCAAACCCCATGTTTGTTTGTTTTGTTGTGTTTTGTTTTTCTTTTTTCTTTATTAAGAAGAGAATCATTAATGAGAAACAGTTGTCCAAATCACATCTCATAAGTTTAAGTACAGCATTTGAGGAATACAGTCACTTACACTGTTAAACATACTGGAAATTTTAATCCTGATTTTACCTGCTGGTTGTTTAAGATGATGTAAGCAGCCAAAATTAATCACTTTATGGATCACTTGGGCTTTGGAGGAAACTCTGGCTCCTCTAATCTTTCTTTGCCAGTTAGTCCATCTATGTGACTATAATTCAAAGACCTTACTTGACCCTTCTTTTGCTTGGAAAAGAGAAATTCTTTTCCTTTGTGTTGAACCTCCTCTTTATAAACTTAACAATGCTTAGAGTCTACTTGTCATGGAATACCTGAAAAAGAGATAAGGTAATTCCCCACAAATGCAGGACATTTTGATAGATGTTCCACAGTCTTCAGGAACTTAGTTGATCTTGAGGGAAATATTCATCTTTTTAATCTTTCTAACCATACCTGGATAAATCCTTAAGAATGGTACCTAGAAGGTAGGTTTCACCATTGGCTAATGTTAACTAACTTATATTATTTAGGAAAAACTGGAGCAGAAATTAACTACTATAAACTAAATATTGATTAAACCTACTTTAAAAAAAATCCAATGCCCAAGTTTCATGTTTTACAAATCTTATATAACTTACTCAGAATCCTGTGACTTCAATGGGCTTTGGAGCTGTTTATTTTCCATTTTAGAAACAAAACAAAACTACCCATTTTCATTCACATTTCTATTTTACTAATTTTTAAATTTTATATCCTAACATCTTATTTTAAAAATAATCATAAGCTCTAGTAACACCAACAAATAAAATGATCTGCTATGAAAAAAATTGGGTGGAGGGATTAAACAATGTCTAGTGCCTCTTCCTATGCCTCAAAGGCAAAGTTTTGGTCTGATCCAAGCTCACCTTGGTAGAAACTATGAGTTTGGAAAGGTTATTTACAGAGCATGAGGGGCAAGTGACAGAAACCTCCTGAAACCAGCCATACTGGGATGTCTCTACCCTGTATATCAGCAGTTTGGAATTGACTTGGTAAGGCTTTGCCATAACTGCCCAGGGGGAACCCAATTTCCTTAATATTTTTAGCTTATTCTAGTTTCCCGAGGCAAACAGGCTGTGTGTGACTAAGGCAGAATTGTATGTTAGTTGTGAAGAGTAGCTGGACACTCAGGCAAGAGTACAACGATCCTGCCCATCCCCCCACTCTGAAAAAAACACAGTCAGCAAACTTGGTTTCACTGGAGTTTTGTTTGTTCATTCGTTTGTTTTTGTTTGTTTTTAGTCACAGTTGAACTCAAGAAGATGACAGTTACTTGGCTTGCAAGATAATGTTGTGCCCAGTTTGTGAGACCCCCAAAGATCACCAGGAATTGATTTCACTGCAAAACACATGAGGGTTTATTTAATGCAAGCTCAAGCCCAGGTTGCAAACATTCCAGTGGAAGCAGGAGAGGAATGCAATGAGGCAGTCTAGGGGAACAAGGTTTTTAAAGGGAAAAACCACAAGCAGGGAGGCTCCAAGCGTTGGCATCAGAGGATTGGGAAAGGGAAATTTACTTTTGAAATGATTAGTTTGCTTTAAGGCTACAAGACCTTAAACAGGCCTGGCCTGGCTCTCTGGGTAGGTTGCCAGGAGATGGTATCTCTTTAAGTGTTCCCATCATCTGGGCCAGTTTCCAAGCAACTGTATCTCTAGTGGGCAGGAAAAGAATTCAGTAAGGCTAGTTGCTCCCCTTCAGGTGGCTAGACATGTCTCCACCTGGCTGGCCTTTGTTCAGGCTTGTGCTTTGAACTAATTTTTAATTCTTTTGTCTCTCAATAGTATGCCAAACTGCCTTAATAAAGCAAACTACACATATATGTTAATATATAAAATTAGAAATCACCCATACATGCAACAAACTTACATTTTAGGAAGCCTTGTCACATTATCAGAGTGACCTTGAGGTAAAGGAATACCTTCTGAAACTGGAAAAAAAAGGTAGAAAAGAAAACATACAGAGCCAAGAATCCTTTCAATTAACCATTTTGTTTCAGTTTCCCATGATAGAAGATGTTTATTCCCCTTGAATAAGGATAGATTAGTGTACAGCCCACGGATTGAAAAGTTATCTGACATGGAAGTTTCTGGTTTCCTTTAAGCCTCAGTTATGTCATATGATGTTTTGCTGGAAATTGTCTTTTGCTAGGGCTGTGACTTTGGTCAGCTGAAAACATCTGTGGATGGAACTTGAGATGTATAGAAGATATATAGAAGCCCATGGACAGTGAGACAACACATTTTGGATTGGCATTGTGCTGGTCTTTGTGTTTCAACACTTGACTTCACAGAAATGTTCTAAAGAATGTCTCAGAGCAATCCAACTGAGTCTTGCAGCTTTCACTGACTTGTCCTGATCTGCTGAATCCTGCTGATCCATATTGCTGCTTTATATTGCCATTTGGACTGGACTGCTGGTATTTAGACAACAAAGAGTAGACTCATCCCAAGGAACTACTTCTAAAAAGGTCTATAACCCCCTTTTCCCAGTGACCTCTTTCTCCCTTACCCCGGTTCAGTGGGTTGGAAAGGAGGTAGAAGTGTCTAAGAACCCTAAAGAAAGTAATTTTTTGAAAAATCTAAGCCTACAGTTATCTCCTTTCACTTTACTTTACCTTGAAATCAATCAGTAGTTTATTTTGTGGAACCCTTCCTCCAAAAAGATCTCCAGAGTCCCCTAGTTTTACCGAAGACTGAAAGGAATTAAATAGTAATCCAAGCTCTCTTTTTTAAATTTTTGTTTATTTTTGTACAGTTCTGAAAATAATCTAGCCTAACTGTAGTTTTGGTTTTGAATTCACGTAAGCGGCAAAAAGAAACAGCAGGTGAGTAAGAAAATATCCTCCTATGTGTGCTTATAATCTCCTCTAGAATTCCACTAAGGAATCCTGTCAAAACTTCATGAAACTGAAAAGCTTCTGTAAAGCAAAAGACACTGTCCTCAGAACAAAAGAACAGGCTACGGACTGGGAAAGGATCTTCACCAACCCTTTATCTGACAGAGGGCTGATATCCAGAATATATAAAGAACTAAAGAAGTTAAAAAGCAATAAATCAAGTAATCCAATTAAAAAATGGGGTACGGAGCTAAACAGAGAATTCTACTGCAGAATGACAGAAAATCACTTAAAGAGATGCTCAACATCCTTAGCCATCAGAGATGCAAATCAAAACGACCCTGAGATTTCACTTTACACACATCAAAATGGCTAAAATAAAAAACTCAAATGACAACACATGCTGGAGAGGTTGTGGAGAAAAGGGAACCCTCCTCCATTGCTTGTGGGAATGTAAACTGGTACAACCACTTTGGAAGTCAATCTGGTACTTTTTCAGACAATTAGGAATAGTGCTTCCTCAAGACCCAGCTATACCACTTCTAGGCATACTCAAAATTTGCTCAAGTACACAACAAGGATATTTGCTCAACCATGTTTGTAGCAGCTTTATTTGTAATAGCCAGAACCTAGAAACAACCCAGATGTCCATCAACGGAGGAATGGATACAGAAATTGTGGTATTTTTACACAATGGAATACTACTCAGCAATCAAAAATGAGGAAATCATGAAATTTGCAGACAAATAGTGGGATCTAAAAAGATCATTCTGCTGGGGCCAGCCAGCAGAGTCGAACCGTTCTTGAGTCGGGAGTGAGGATTAATATTAATAAAATAAACACACAGCACACAGGAAACTTTTTAAAGGTCCAGACTCGATAGCCACAGCAAAAAACAGGCTGCTGCAGCAAGCAGTGCCAGGTAGTCTCCCGTCTCTGCCTCCAGCCCTCTGTTTCCTAACATTTAGATTTCCCACATTATACTTGCTTTTTGTGAAATCTTAGGTCTGGCTCATGCTCCACGTCCTCTAAGCTCTCTTCTCCAGCTCTGCTCTCCTTGTGCTCCCTTCTCGTGCTTTCTCCTGGAGCTCCTCCTCCTTCTCACCCTTTCCTGTTCTCTAGCTCCTCCCCTCTTTCCTGTCCTCTGGCTCCTCCCATCGCACAACATTGTATCTAGTTGCTTATTTGTGTCCTGTTTACACAAGAGTCAGCCTTCTTCTACAGTAACTGTCGGCCTTTTTATTGTAGAGTTTCTGAGCCAGAGTAGAAACATCTCAGAACAATGGTTAATTTCCACTAGGAGTCTGAGGAAGAGGTGTGATCCTCACAAGCTATCCCACCTGTTGTCACAAACAAAAGTAGATGGACTTGCAAGTTTTCTGCCATTAGTAAAGGCCTGCTAAAAGCCATCTCTCCACGGAGATTTAAATATCAAAGCAGCTGCCAGAGGCACCACTCCCGACAGTGAGGTATCCCAGAATGAGAAAGACACACTTGGTATATACTCACTTACATAGACCTATAAGACATGATAAACATAATGAAATATATACACTTAAAGAAGATAAACAAGAAAGAGGACCCAGGGTAAGATGACTAATTCTCACTTAGAAAGACAAATGGGATGTGCATTGGATGTAGGAAAAAATAAGTAATAGGACAGGAGCCTACCACAAAGGGCCTCTTAAAGACTCTGTCTAGCAGTGTATCAAAGCAGATACTAAGACTCATATCCAAATCTTCAGCAGAGTACAAGGAATCATATGAAAGAAGGGGAAGTTAGGATGACATCGAAAGATAGGAGCTCCACAAGGACTAAATATATCTGGGCGCAGGGGTCTTTTCTGAGACTGATACTCCACCAAGGACTATGTATGGATATAACCTAAAACCTCTGCTCGGATATAGTCCATGGTAGCTCAGTAACCAATTGGTTTCCCATAGTAAAGGGAACAGACAGGGACTATTTCTGACATGAACAATGTCAGGTTCTTTGACCTCCTCACCCCCCAAGGGAGGAGCAGTCCTGCTAGGCCACAGAGAAGGACTTTGTAGACAGTCCTGAAGATACCTGATAAAACAGGGTCAGATGAAAAGGGAGGAGGTCCTCCCCAATCAGTGGACTTGGAAAGGGGCAGAGAGGAGATGAGGGAGGGAGGGTGGCATTGGGAGGGAATGAGGGAGCGGGATACAGCTGGGATACAGAGTTAATAAAATGTAACTAATAATAAAAATTAAAAAATAATTTTTAACACTTACACTGGAGTTGCTTGTTGAGAAACTTCTAGGCAAAAAAGTCCTCCCTATGTATAAGTATCCTATTGGTTGCATTTATTTTAAACAATTTCATATCATGAAGTAAATAATAATAATCTATGCTGGAAATATTTTATCCATTAGCTGTCCTTTCAGGATACACTTGTATTGATTTGTTTTAATTGTCCTTGTATCTGAGTCAGGGGACCATCCTGACCCAGGGCAGGTATTTTGGAGGACACTGGGAGAAACACAATTGACTCGAAATATAAGGGGCAGAGGTTTTCTCCTCATTCAGCTTCTCAGCAAACTAAACCAGCCCAGGATAATTAACCAATTCAACACATGCATAAAAGACATTTGATTCTTTATAAAACTGAGCTCAGTGGCTTCTACCAGACAGAAAACTTTCTGTTGAGCCTCATGATGACTGTGTGGAAGTATTGGTCCTCCTTATCACCTGCATATTGCTGTCCAGATGAGACTTATCTTTTGGGTCTCACTTTGGCAAGAAAGAAAACATTTTCTTTCCTTTTATAGTGCTAAAATAAGAGATAGAACACTAATTTTCTCTCACACTCTTATTTTTTTAACTTGATAGGGTTGTTGTGTGTGACAGTCTATACTCATGACTGAGTCAGTACACATGTCTGATTTTATCAATGTCTAAGTAAGATCCTTCCTGACTAGTCTTGGGGTGACTATCCATTTGTAAACATGTACTTCCAATCAGTGTGTGTGTGTGTGTGTGTGTGTGTGTGTGTTTGCGCAAATGGAAGCAGACAGCCTGAAAAATCTTAACGAGTACCCTTCTTCCTATAAAAAATAAGGGCCTTTCTTTTGTCCTTCCTTTGGTCAAGAAGAACAAAGATATTCAAGAAGCTGGTTCTGGAGAAAGGATTTGTCCCTAAGTCTTCAGAACTTCTGGGAGGTTGGGATATGTCTCTGGGGATTTACTTTCTATGGACAAAGCCTTTTAAGGAGATTTTAAAATATCTCCTAATATATTTAATTTCAGCTTGCAGTCAGTGTTTGATAGTCCCCATGTCCATCTTGTAGGTTTTAGCCAGTTCTGGGTGGTCTCATCAGTAAAGGGAAGTTGGACATAAGAGGTTTCAGTGGAATTTCCTTCCTGTTTACAGAACAGGAGGTCCTACAGTGAGGACCCTGCAAGGCCATTGTTCCCATCTGTAAAGCAAAACAAACGTTGGGAGAGGCCAATGGATACTAGTTTAATCTTCTTCCTGTCTCTCAGCCCAGCCACCAGGGAAGAAATCTTCCGGGAGACAGAATGATGCTGAAGGGTATGCCTAAAACACTTCAGGACTGGTTCCCAGTGTGAGACTGATTCACACTTACCCATGACTGCAATATAGTCCCTGCCAGGCTGTTTTTCACTTATATCCTAGATATCATTATTAATATCTTTCTACCCTTATCACAGGACACATCAAAGTAAGAGGCCTTACACTATCAGAGATAGGCATTAGTTCCCTTTAATCTTATCTGTAGAGCATTCCAAGATGAGAGCCAAACAGCCAAAATGATAAACATTTTCTTTTACTGGAGGCTTTTAATGGTCCTGTTGTTTATAGTAAAGTAAGATAAACTCTTTTTTCATGCAGAGGGAGCAGGACCCAGAAATTCTCAAATAGTCATCTGAACAAGTCATTACTAGTGAGAAAATACAAGCCCTTGGTCTTGCATAAGCTCTGAGAGTTTCCAGCCAGAAAAGGGGAGAGGAAAGATACATATTGTTTGTGATGAAAACAGAAAAGGGAGAACTTGTTCTGCTGTAGGGTATCTCTAAATTCTTGTCCATTTTCTTAAGATTTCAATCTATAAGACATTGTTTAAATCCAATAAGGAAGCAATCATCGTAGCACTCTTGGTGACTTTTTTAAAAAGAGCTATCTCTAGATTTGGAGAGACTCCTTGCAATTCATCACATAATTGGAAGTCTGTAATCTAGAGAATAAGAAACATAGGAAAGAACAACAACACAAACAGGTATCTAACAAACTCAAAAGGTGATTGCATTGCCCTGTTCCCTCTTTTAAGCCTCCCTCTGTTGTTGTGACTCAAAGGGGAAAGCAAAAGCAAGGGTACCCAGAGTGTCATGGGGGCTGGAACAGGAGTATGCCAACATGGAGCCAAAGAATGTTGAAGGGGCAAGAACAATCTATCTCAGTTAGAGGAAAATGAGTGTGGAGATAGCAAACAGATTCCACTGGCAGCTGCTCATCTAACACCTAGCAACTTATTCTTTGAGTGTCCAGTGAGTTCTGGGCTTTACTCATATTCAGCACTGGACTACTTCAAACCTCAGTGTCAGCTCTGTTTTTAGTAGGATGCTAGTGGAGTGACATTGCTGAAAAAAAAATTTAAGTCCTCTCTAGAAATCAGTGGATATATCATGTTAAAAATATGCCAAAAACAAACAAACAAACAAACAAACAAAACCAATAAAAGTAGAAAGAAAAATAAGCAAAAAGCCACCTTGGATTTCTGGTGTTACTTCCTTAATCTAAGCAAGATGGCAGTGAAGTTAGATGGCATTTGCCTTTTCTTAATAATGTCATGAGCCAAGACTGTATTGAAGTTGTGTGGTTACCTCCACCTTAATGAGGTTACAGGGAGGTTTGAATATTATGGCCCCCATAGACTCATGTGTTTGCATGCTTGGCCTTGTGACACCATTCAGAGATACGGCCTTGCTGAAGTAGGTGTGGCCTTGTTGGAAGAAGTGTGTCACTGTGTAAGTGGAGTCTGAGGTCTCAGAAGCTCAAGTGGATTCACTTCTGATGCTTTTGGATTAAGATGTAGAACTCTCAGCTCCTTCTCCAGCACCATGTCTGCCTGCATGCAACCATGTTTCCCACCATGATGATAATGGACTAAACCTCTGAATTATAAGTTAGCTTCAATTAAACGTTTTTCTTTAATAAGAGTTTCCTTTCTAAGAATTGTTGTGGTCATGGTGTCTCTTCACAGCCATAGAAATCCTTACTAAACAGGCCACAGGCCACAATGGCCAGAAACCAAAGGCTTGCTATCTGTTTTATAGTAAAATGAGCCCATCCCTGAACAGGCCACAGAAACATGTGAAATCCACACATTTAAAAACTTAATGTTTACCTTTTTATTAAAAAAACAAACAAACACAACTTGGTTAGGTTAGAATGGATATAAGAAGAGACAGCATCTATGGCCTACACAGGTAAGCCCAAAATAGTAAAACAAAGAAGGAATTTCATGGTCTCAGCTCAAGGAAACGGAGTCCCTATATGGTTGTTATGACTAATGACTACCTCAGTTTGAAAACAATAGTGGGCTGGCTTTGCCCACCGCACTTTCTCTCTCAAAGTTTTATAAAGGACTAGGGGAGAATGAGAGATATGAGAGTTTTAAAAAATCCAAAATTTTATCTGCTGTCAGTTGGACAGTAAATCACCAAATCTCCCTAAGAATGTCCTGTCCTTCTGTTACTTGACCACTGTGAGGTTCCATCTACTATTAACACAAGGAGTCAGGCCTTGTGTTAATAGTAGAATTTTAATTTCTTTTCACAGGCCTCTGGTCACCAAGCAGTTTAACTTACTTTCTACATTACCCAGGTATTAGAGTTAGAAGAGGTGTCAAAGGAGACCTTTCTTGTTAAGAAGGAAGTGAAATTACTAGCCCCCTTACTCAGTGGTCATACTTTCCTTTCCTTGCAAAACCTTGCTATCTATCCTTACAGCTTTTGTCTGGGTTTATACTCCCTTTGGTTAGTCAGTGGTCTACAGAAGAAATCTTGCGATGAAGTTCCAACAGTATTGTCTTCTAAGTGGGTCTTGATCAGCTTTGTTTCTCTGCCAGTCAAAGAATGTTAAAGGCAGAAAAACTCTCAAGCAAACAAAAACAGTTGAAGAAGTCTCAGACACAGAAAAAAAAAAAAAGAAAGAAAAAAAAGAGGCTTTGGTTTTAGGTGAGGAAATGCACACATCCATGGTATGCTCTGCACCCAGAGCAAAAGACAACACAGAGGAAAAGGAACCAGAACAGAGGGGACTCGGAAGCCAGAGCCCTGGCTCTCTGTTTCTTATAGCAACTATTTGGAATAGAAAACAATTTGATCCTTTAGTATAACTCTTCAGTAAAGAATACTTCTGGTTTCACGGGCCATCGGTCTCTGTGTGCTGAGTGCCCAACTCAACACAAAGAGCCAATATTTTTCACTGAGAATCTGTTTATAGAACAAATGCTGGATCTCTTTTGACCTATTGGCTGTGGGACACTCTTTCTAAATCATGCGGTGATTATACTTCATGATGGTGTCTTTTTATTCTCATCCATTCTATCACAAATGCTGATATCACGAAGATGAATTTTCTATAGATATGTTTACTTCTTGTATTTAATGTATCAGTGTAAATTTTCATAAACTATAGTAATCTTACATTGATTGTAAGTTTTCATCATAAACTAAAGAAATAAGCAATCTGAAACTGAAAATTTTCAGTTTCTTTTTAAGAAAAAAAAATTAAAACAAAATATATGATCATCTGATTATGCCAAAAAAGCTTTGACAAAATTCGACACCCCTTTATGATAAAATACTGGATAGAACTGGGATATATGGACACACCTAAGCATAATAAAGATAGCTTATAGCAAGTGTATAACCAATATCAAATTAAATGGGGAGAAACACAGAGCAATTCCACTAAAATCAGTAATAAGAAAAGTTGTCAACTGTCTCCATGTCTATTAAATATAGGTCCTGAAGTTTTAGCTAATTTAATAAGAAAACTGAAGGGCATCAAGGGACTAGATTGAAAGAATGAAGCCAGAGAATCATCATTTGTAGATCATAAGATAATATCCAAAAGTGATCCAAAAATTTCTTACTAGGTAACTCCTACAGCTTATAAACATTTTGGAAAAAAAAAAAAAAAGTGCTCTGATACAAGATTCACTCAAAAGAAAAAAAAATGAGTAGCCCTCAGATGAACTGAAGAAGATATTAGGGGAAAATATCCTTCACAATAGTCTCAAATAATAGAAAATATCTTGGGTTAACTCTAATCAAGCAAATGCAAGACTCGTTATGATTAAAACTTCCAGTCTTTGAAGAAAAAATTAAAGAAGTTATCAGAAGATGGGAAGATATCCCATGCTCATGGACTGATAAAATTAACATGGAAAGATTAACCATTTTAGCTAAAGAAATCTACAGATTCCATGAAATACTCATCAAAATAACAAAAACATATAAAGAAGTAAAACAAAATAGATTTAAATAACTAAATAATACAGTTAAAATGAGGTACAGATCTAAATAGAAAATTCTCAATATAAGAATCTCAAATTGCCAAGAAACACTTAAAGAAATGCTTAACATCCTTAGGACCAGGAGAATTCAAGTCAAAACTGCTTTGAGATTCCATCTTTTTTATTTTAATTGCTTTTTTTAAAGTTTTCATTAATTACAGTTTATTCACTGTGTATTCCCCCCCCCATACCTCCCTCCTCCCATTCCAATTCCACCCTCCCTCTTCTCCACCTGTGTCCCTCTCCCAGTCCACTGATAAGGGAGTTCCTCCTTCCCTTCCCTCTGATCCTAGCCTATCAAGTCTCATCAGGACTGGCTGCATTGTCTTCTGTGGCCTGGTAAGGCTGCTCTCCCCTCAGGGGAAGGTGATCAAAGAGCAGGTCAATCAATTCATGTCAGAGACAGTCCCTGTCCCCATTATTATGGAGGCTGCTTGGACAGTGAACTGCCATAGGCTACCTCCGTGCAGGGGTTCCAGGCCATCTCCATGAGTAGTCGTTGGCTTTAGTATCAGTTTCAGAAAAGACCCCTGTGCCCAGACTTTTTGGATCTATTGCTTTCCTTGTGGAGCTCCTGTCCTCTCCAGGTCTTACTATCTCCCATTTCTTTCATAAGATTCCCTGCACTCTGCCCAAAGTGTATGAGTCTCAGCATATGCCTCGATACCCTGTAGGGTAGAGCCTTTCAGGGGCCTTCTGTGGTAGGCTCCTGTCCTGTTTCCTGTTTTCTCCCTCCTCTAATGTCCATCCTCTTTGCCTTTCTGAATGGGGATTGAGCGTCTTAGCCAGACTCCTCCTTCCTGATTAGCTTCCTTAGGTGTACAGATTTTAGTATATTTATCCTATATTATATGTCTAATATCCACTTATGAGTGAGTATATAAACTGTGTGTCTTTTGCTTCTGGGATACCTCTCTCAGAATGATCTTTTCCAGATCTCACTATTTACCTGCAAGTTTCATGATTTCCTTTTTTTTTTTTTTTTTTTAACAGCTGAGTAGTATTCTATTGTGTAGATGTACCACAATTTCTGTTTCCATTCCACAACTGAGGGACATCTGAGCTATTTCCAGCTTCTGGCTATTACAAATAGAGCTGCTACAAACATGGTTGAGAAAATGTCCTTGTTGTATACTTGAGCGTCTTTTGGATATATGCCTAGGAGTGGTATAGCTGGATCTTGAGGAAGCACTATTCCTAGTTGTCTGAGATAGTGCCAGATAGATTTCCAAAGTGGTTGTATAAGTTTACATTCCCACCAGCAGTAGAGGAGGGTTCCCTTTTCTCCACAACCTCTCCAGCATGTGTTGTCACTTGAATTATTCATCTTGGCCATTCTGATGGTGCTCCCACTCTCTGTCACATACCATGAGACTCCATCTTATACCTGTCTCAATGTCTAAGAACAATAATAAGTGACAATTCATACTGGCAACAATGGGACCAAGAGGAACACTCCTTCATTGCTGGTTTGAGTGAAAACATGTACTACCACAATGGAAATCAATATGGTAGTTACTCAGATAATTGGAAATTGATCTACACCTATACCTAGCTATGCAACTCTTGGGAATATACCCAAAGGATGTTCTACCTACTACAAAGATACTTGATCAACTACATTCATTGAAGCTTTGTTCATACTAACCAGAAAATTGGTACAATCCAAAGGCCCTTCAACTGATGAATGGATAAAGAAAATGTGGTATATTTACATAATTTAGTGTTACTCTGTGGTAAAAAAAAAAAAATGACAGCCTTAAATATGGAGTCAAATGGTTGAAACTAGAAAAAAATCATCCTGAGTGAGGTAACCCAGAAACAGAAAAACAAAGATAGTATGTATGTACTTATAAGTATATATTAGTTCTTATGCAAATGATAATTAAGCTATAATCCACAGACCCAGATGAAGAGTAGGGCTATAGATAGAAAGTATGGATCTCCTGGAGAGGATAAATACAATAGATCCTGCAGGTGGACCTGGGGTGGGTGGAGACAGTAGCAAAGGGTGTCAGATTGAAGGGCCAGGACTGTGTGACCATGCAGGGAGTGGCAGCTGTAACTCACAGGCATTTGGGAGGTAGTGTAGAAATATAGTGCAGTGGAAACATCCTAGAATCATGAGAGTGACCCTGGTGAGGACTCCTAGTAATAGAGAATACAGAGTCTGAACTGACTATCTTTTGTAGCCATGTACATGCTGGGACTGGTTACATGCAGTTGAGTTGTTGGCTGAGGAGGTTCTGTGGAGAACCCTAAAGGAACACACTGTTCTAAGACAGAAGTTTGCTTCATTGTAGAGGACAACTTCTACACAGAATATAGAAAGATTTGGGTTTGGAGCATTCATGCCTACATTCTAGTCTCTTTGGGATGAAAAGGCACAATGCAGGCTACAGAAAGAGAAACTTGAGCACCAACAGAGTCAGAAACCCCTGCTTGTCCCTATATACACATAATCTGTTTTTCCTGCAAGATGTGCTGCGGCAATCGTGGCACAGGCCTTGTTGGAGTGGCCAACCAATGCTGGCTTTACCTTGAGTCTCATGCCATGAGAAGGAGGAGATTATTACCTATACTGCCTGGGTGGCCCGGAACCAGAGATTGGACAGAATAGCTGAGAGAAACAAACACAACTGGCATGGGGGGAAAAAAAAACAACAAACAACCAAATGAATCCTAATGGTATTCTGCTATGCTCAGGGACTGGTGTCTTGTCCAATTGTCATCAGAGAAGTTTACTCTGTCAGCTGATGGGAACAGGTGCAGAGACCCACAGCAAGACATTAAGCAGAGAGTCCGAATTGGAGGTCTCCATCATGTTTCTCATCTAGATCACTGGGGAAACTCAAGGAGGAGGAAAAGGAAAGACTGTAGGAGTCAGAAGGTATGGAGAACATTAGGAAAACATGGCCCACTGAATCAACTAAGCCAGACTTACATGGGTTCACAGAGACAATAATGGTAAACATGAGGCCTGAATGGATCACACCAAGTTCTCTTAGTATATGTTATAGATGTTAGCTTGGTGTTTTGTTAGATTCCTAACAGTGGGAGGGGATGTATCTCTGACTCTTTTGTCAGCTTTTGGGACTCTTTTTCTATTATTAGGTTGCCTTGTACAGCCTCAATATGAAGGCTTTTGCCTTGACTTATTGTATATTGTTTTGTTCTATTTAGCTGTCATCCATTGGAGGCCTGCTCTTTTCTGTAGAGTAAATGTAGGAGGAGTAGATCTGGGAAAGATGGGAGGGGGGAGGAGAAACTGTGTTTGGGGTGTATTGTATGAGAAAAGACTCTACTTTCAATCAAAAAGGATAATCTATTTATAGTATAACATAAAAAGAAGGAAATACATAGAAACTAACCTATTCAAAGAGAAATATTTGTTTTTCTACAACCATAAAATAGTACTGAAAAAAGAAGATAAGAGAAGGCATTTCTGGTTCATTGACTGATTGCTATGAAGCCAATATAACTAAAAGTGTACAAATTCATTTAAAACCATAGTAACATCCACTAATACTTTTGTAGAACCAGACTGCCCCATTTTCTTATTGATATGTAATTTCAAAGGACTTAAAACAACTGAAAAAACCTTAAAAACAAGTCACTTAGAGGTCACACATATTGCAGATTTCAAATTGGGCTCCACTGACTTTACAATTCTTGGTTCGTTAAACTATACTACAGATAGAACAGGAAAAAAGCTACAAAATGGTAGAAACTATTTACAAATCACATATGGAATAAAAAAAGGAAGCAAGAATATTCACTAAGTTGTGTGGTAATCAACAATCTAGCCAGAGGTTGGGGTAGTTTATGTTTTATTACCATTATAATTTTCAGTTGATCCCTGGAAATTTTTTCAATACTGTCATGCTGTGACACAAAAAGTCTTCATATTTTTTTATTTCTCAGTGGTCTTCATACTTTTTTTCTGCCAAGTCTTTGTGTATCTGGAGCACAGAAGAATCTTTGTGTATTGCTCCTCTCCCTGAAAAGTTAGCTACTTTGAAAAATGCCCTTTTAATATGGGACAGCACATAATCCTGCAAAATTGTACATGTTGCATGGGTTGAGTAACAAAGGATAGACAGTTCTTTAAAACTACTAAGAACTAGAAATTCCCATTAATAGTCTATTTTTCAGGATCAGAAAGTAAAAGAACTTTGAGAAAGAACAATTCTCAAGGCTAAGGATGTAAAGCTTGCCTAATTCTAAAATTTACTCAAGAAAGTAAGGCAGACTCAATGCTCATGCAATAGCAAACTTGATTTAGGGCATCAGACAATTCACACTCTAAGGGTATTCTGAGGATTAAGCAAAGTCATGTAAGCAAAGTTCACTAGGGCTAAGTGGTATACAGTTACAAGGGCGAGGTCACATTGGTTCAAGCTGTTTACAGTTATGAGGACAACTCTTGTTTAGAAACATAAAATGAAACCCATTCCTATTATTACACCTGAAAGAGGTAGAAAAGCACATTCCAAGAATAGGGAATGCTATGGAAAAATGAAGATCACAAGATTCTTGTCTTGTTCACTTAGAGTTTTCACACAAGGTCTTAGAAATCTCCTTGTACAGCTTCATTCATGGACCTGTTCTGACAACCTACATAGTGAATTTCAGGCCAATCAAGACTATATACAGCAAAATACTAGAGGATACAAAGACCTTTCATTCGAGTGGATTATTATTATATTAGTATTATGGAAATGAAAACACAATCAAAAACTGTCTACAGAGGCTGGAGAGAAGGATTAGCAGAATTCTTGCAGAGGAGCTGAGTTTCATTCCCAGAACTTACATACAACTATACAACTGCTAATCTCATTGACCAAGAAAAAAAAAAAAAAAAAAAAAAAAAAAACAGAAAACACTACCTCAATTTTGAGCCAAATTTGGAGCAAGCTTTAAATAAATACTGTCCAGGATGATGGATTCTGGCCAGTTCCATTCTGGAGTTCCCAGAAAGTGGCCATGAGTCACGTTTTGTAGAGGCTTTCAAGGCAAACCCATAAAGCCACATATTTTCTACCAGGTCTAATCAGAAACAAGCACTTATCCTGACTTACTTTCTTCATCTGGACCTCTTACCTAAATCCAATTAGGGGCAAGCATACATTCTGATGTATTTCATTCCTGTGTACCTTCTTTCTACCTGTGATCTAGCATATCTGGTGCAGTTGGGCCAACCAAAATTGTTTAGAGGAGTGAAAATATGTGTCATATTAGCCTACATAAACAACAGCCTTCAGTGTTTCAAGAAACATCTGTCCTTGAGCAAGTGGCTTACAGATTACAGGCATTTTTGCTTCTCCACTGCTGGTGGGAATGTAAACTTGTACAACCACTCTGGAAATCAATCTGGCGCTTTCTCAGACAACTAGGAATAGTGCTTCCTCAAGATCCAGCCATACCACTCCTAGGCATATACCCAAAAGAGGCTCAAGTACACAAAAAGGACATTTGCTCAACCATGTTTGTAGCAGCTTTATTTGTAATTGCCAGAAGCTGGAAACAACCCAGATGCCCCTCAACTGAAGAATGGATGCAGAAACTGTGGTACATTTATACAATGGAGTATTACTCAGCAATGAAAAATAAGGAAATCATGATATTTGCAGGGAAATGGTGGGACCTGGAAAGGATCATCCTGAGTGAGTTGTCCCAGAAGCAAAAAGACACGCATGGTATATGCTCACTCATATAAACATACAATATAGAATAAACCCACTAAAATCTGTACATCTAAACAAATTAAGCAAAAGAGAGGACCGTAACTAAAATGTTCAATCCCCATACTGAAAGGCAAAGAGGATGGACATCAGAAGAAAAAGAAAATAGGAAACAACCACGGAAACTGCTACAGAGGGCCTCTGAAAGCCAGAAGAAAACAGGAAACAACCTTGAAACCTGCCACAGAGGGCCTCTGAAAGCTTCTGCAGTGTAGACTGTCAAAGCAGATGCTGAGCCTGATGGCCAACTGATGGGCAGAGTGAATGGAATTTTATGTAAGAAGTGGGAAATAGTAAGAGCTGGAGGGGATGGGAACTCCACAAGGAGAGCAACAGAACAAGATAATTTGAACACAGGGAATTTCCCAGAAAATCATACTCCAACCAAGGACTATTTGTGGAGATGACCTGAACCCCTGCACAGGTGTAGCCCATGGCAGTTCAGTGTCCAAGTGGGTTACATAGTAATGGGAAGAGGGACTGCCTCTGACATAAACTGATTGGCCTGCTTGTTAATCTCCTCCCCCTGAGTGGGGAGCAGCCTTACCAGGCCACAGTAGAGGACAATGCAGCCACTTTTGATGAGAACTGATAGACTAAGATCAGAAAGAAGAGGAGAACCTCCCCTATCAGTGGATTTGGGGAGTGGCATGCATGCAGAAAGGGGAGGGAGGGTGGGATCGGCAGGGGAGGAGGGAGGGGCTTATGGGGGGATACAAAATGAATAAAGTGTAATTAATAAAAAATTAAAAAAAAAAGAAAAAAATAAAATAATTAAAAAGAAAACAAAAAAATTTATTTTATTAATTTTACTTTATTCACTTTGTATCCCCCATAAGCCCCTCCCTCTTCCCCTCCTGGTCCCATCCTCCCTCCCCCTTCTTCACACATGCCCCTCCCCCAGTCCACTGATAGAGGAGGTCTTCCTCTCCTTCCTTCTGATCTTAGTCTATCAGATCACATCAGGAATGGCTGCATTGTCATCTTCTGTGGCCTGGTCAGGCTGCTCCCCCCTCAGGGGGAGGTGATCAAAGAGCAGGCCAATCAGATTATGTCAGAGGCAGTCTCTTTTCTCATTATCATGTAATGCACTTGGATACTAAACTGCCATGGGCTACATCTGTGCAGGGGTTCTAGATTATCTTGGTTGAAGTATGAGTCCCTGGGAAGACCCCTGTATAGATATTTTAAGCACAGAAATTAAAATTTGAAATATAACTTTGGCTTTTACATATCTATACCTCAATGCTGAGTAAAAGAAACATTTCTGAAGGTATCATCATATTTGATTTCAAGTTATACTGTAGAGCCACAGTAATAAAACCAGCATGTCAGTAGTTTAAAACTACAGGCATGAACGTCACTGGACTAGAGGAAAGCATCCAGATATAAGACCACAGAACTATATCAACTTGTTTTAAAGACAGATTCTTTAAGAAAAAAATTGTATGTATTGTATATATGTGTGTATATATATATATATATATATATATATATCCACATGTACAAGGTGAAATTATATTATTTCGCCTTCTGCAAAAAAGGCTTGAAAAAAACCCTAGATTCTGAGACACTTACAGGAGAAAGTAAGGAAGATTCTTCAACACATAGGTATATAATTCAGTGGGCAAAATATTGGTCATATTAACATAAGGATCTTGATCTAAATCCCCATGACCCAAGTACAGGCAGGTGTGGTAATGTGCTTCTGAATTTTTGAAATAGAAGGCAAAGAGAAGAGAGTACCTAGGTTTAGGCTGGTATAAGAAATAAAAAGTGAAAGGCAAGGACTGATACCCAATGCTGTTCTCTGACCTTCTCAGGTAGGCTATGACGTGCATTTTCCTCCCACCTCCAAATATACACATGCTCTCTATACATGTACATGCATCATACACATATTACAATTTTTGAATGTGCAGGCACAGGAAAAGTCTTCCTGAAGACAACTTCAATCACTGGGGAAATTAAGCAAGCAATTGCGCAGATTAATTTTATCAATGTAATTGAAAAAGTTCAAAGGTTTCTGCAAAGCAAAAGAAACTGAGTGGAAAGAATCCAACAAAAGAAGAAATTTCTGTGACTAAACTTTCAGCAGACAATAAATATTCAAAGTATGAGAGAGAAGATAACTCAGAAAATAAATAAGAAATCAAACTGTCCCATCAACAATGCACTGGCTAATGAAATAAGCAGATAGCTATTGAAAAATAAAGAAAAAACAGAAGTGTGGCAGCATAATAAGCATGAAAAATGTTCAACATATCTAGTTATCAGGAAAATGCAAGTTAAAATTACATTGATGAGCAATCTCCTGTCAGTCAGTTCAGCCACTAAAAAAAAGCAAATAATGTGTACAAAAGGAAACCCTTGCACACTGTGAGGAAAAAAAAAAAAAAAACTAGCCCAGTCACTGTAGATGGAACTCCAGATCACAATTTCTCAAAAAAAAAAAAAAAAAAACAAAAAAACCCAAAACATACAACATAGAATAAACCCATTAAAATCTGTACATCTAAACAAACTAAGCAAAAGAGAGGACCCTAACTAAAATGTTCAATCCCCATCCTGAAAGACAAACAGGATGAACATCAGAAGAAAAAGAAAATAGGAAACAACCTTGGAACCTCCTACAGAGGGCCTTTGAAAGCCAGAAGAAAACAAGAAACAACCTTGAAACCTGCCACAGAGGGCCTCTGAAAGCCTCTGCAGTATAGACTGTCAAAGCAGATGCTGAGCCTGATGGCCAACTGATGGGCAGAGTGAATGGAATTTTATGTAAGAAGTGGGAAATAGTAAGAGCTGGAGGGGATGGGAACTCCACAAGGAGAGCAACAGAACAAGATAATTTGAACACAGGGAACTTCCCAGAGACTCATACTCCAACCAAGGACTATTCATGGAGATAACCTAGAACTCCTGCACAGATGTAGCCCATGGCAGTTCAGTGTCCAAGTGGGTTACATAGTAATGGGAAGAGGGACTGCCTCTGACATAATCTGATTGGCCTGCTCTTTGATCACCTCCCCCTGAGGGAGGAGCAGCCTTACCAGGCCATGGTAGAGGACAATGCAGCCAATTTTGATGAGAACTGATAGACTAAGATCAGAAAGGTGAGGAGAACCTCCCCTATCAGTGGACTTGGGGAGTGGCATGCATGCAGAAAGGGGAGGGAGGGTGGGCTCGGGAGGGGAGGAGGGAGGGGCTTATGGGGGGATACAAAATGAATAAAGTGTAATTAATAAAAAATTTAAAAAAGAAATAAAAAAACAAAAAAATCCCTAATCTACATAATATATGTGTTTGTGTGTATACCTACAAAAACACTAGCACCACAAACATCAAGATTACAGGAATTAACAATCACTGGTAATTAATATCACTCAAAAATCAATGAACTCATTTCCCAATAAAAAGACACAGATTAAAAGAATGGATGCAAAAACAGATGCCATCATTCTGCTGCATATAAGACACACCTCCGCAACAACAGTGAAAATACAGTTACCTCAGAGAAAAGGGTTTGAAAAAGATTTTCAAAGCAAATGGACCCTGAAAAGAAGCTGGACTAGCCATTCTAATATCTATTAAAATAGATTTTCAACCAAAATTAAAAAAAAATATGTAAAGGACACTTTATACTCATCAAAAGAAAAAGCCACCATGATGTTATTTCAGTTCTGAATATCTATTTCCCAAATGCAAGGACACTCACTTTTATAAAATAAACATTACTAAAACATAAATCACACATCAAACTCCACACATTACTAGTAGGAGACTTCAACACCTTACACTCACCAATGGACAAAAACTACACAGAGAAATAAAAAAAAACTAACAGATGTCATGAATCAAATGGACTTAACAGATATCTACAGAATTTTTCACCCAAAGACAAAAGAGTATACCTTCTGCTCAGCACCTCATGAACCTTCTCCAAAACTGACTCAGACACAAAGCAATTCTCAACACATACAGGAAAATTGAAACAATCCCTGCATCTTATCAGACCACCACAGATGAAAACTAGACTTCAATATCAACAAAAACAACAGTAAGCCTACAAACTCATGGAAACTGTACAAGTCTCTACTCAATGACCACTGGGTCAAGAAAGAACTAAAGAAAAAAAATGAAAAATTTCTAGAATTTAATGAAAATGAAGGCACAGTATACCCAAAATTATGGAAAAAAATAAAAGTAATGCTAACAGTAAAGTTCATAGCACTAAGTGCCTTCAAAAAGAAATTAGAGAGAGCTCATACTAGCAATTTAAAACCATACCTGAAAGCTCTACAACAACAACAAACAAACAATAAAAAAAAAAAAACATACACACCCAAGAGAAGTAATTGGCAGGAAAGAACCAAACTCCGGACTGAAAGAATTAAATTAGAAACAAAGAGTACAATACAAAGAATCAATAAAACCAAGAGCTGGTTGTTTAAGAAAATCAATATGATAGACAAACCTTAGCCAAACTAACTGAAAGCAGAGAGAGAATATCCAAATTAACAAAATCAGACATGAAAAGGGGTGATAAAAACACACACCTAGAAAATCCACTGAATCACTAGGACTTACTTCAAAAACATGTACTCCACAAATTTAGAAAACCTAAAAGTAATAAACAATTTTCCTGACAGATACTACTAACTAAAGTTAAATCATAATCAGTTAAACAACCTAAATAGACCTATAACCCCTAAGGATATAGAAGCAGTCTTTAAAAGTCTCCCAACTAAAAACAAAAAAACCAAAACAACAACAAACAAAAACAAAAACAAATAAAAATCATAGGGCCAGATGGTTGTAGTTCAGATTTCTATCACACTTTAAAATAAGAGCTAATACCAATACTCCTCAAACTATTCCACAAAATCGAAACAGAAAAAATGCTGTCAAAATCATTTTATGAGGGCACATTTACCCTGATATTTAATCCACACAAAGACTCAACCAAGAAATAAAATTTCAGACTAGTTTTCCTTATGAACATTTTTTTCAAAAATATTCAATGTAATTCTCGTAAACTGAATCCAAGAACACATCAAAAACACCATCTACCATGATAAAATAGTATTCATCCCAGAGATTCCGGGATGGTTCAACATAGGAAAATTCATCAATGTAATCTAGCATATAAATAAATTAAAAGAAAGCACACACACACACACACACACACACAAGATCATCTCATTAGAGGGTGAGAGGCCTTTAACAAAATCTAGCACCTGTTATGATAAAAGTCTTGGAAATATCAGAGATATAAGATTCATACCTAGTACAATAAAGGCAATACACAACAAGCCTATAGCCAACATCAAATTATATGGTAGATATGTAAAACAATTCCACTAAAATCAGGGGTAAGACAAAGCTGTCCAGTTTCTCCATATCTATTTAATATATTACTGTAAATTTTAGCTAGAGTAATAAGAGATCTCTATATCAGACAAAGGACTAATATTTTAAATACATAATATTTAAAATACATAAAGAACTTAAGAAATTAAACACCAACAAACCAAATAACCCAGTTAAAAAATGGTGTCAGAGCTGGTCAGAGCTAAACAGAATTCTCAACACAGGAATATCTAATGGCTGAGATGCACTTAAATAAATGTTCAACATTCTTAGTCATCAAGGAAATGCAAATCAAAATGATTCTGAAATTCTATCTCATACCTGTTAGAATGGCTAAGACCAAAAACTCAATATGGAGTCCCTTTTCCCCATATGATCATGACAGCATAGGCTCTCCAGTACTTGGAGCAAGCTTTACACTCCTACATTGTTGGTAGGAGTGCAAACATGTACAACCACTGTGGAAATCAATCTTGAGTTTTCTCAGAAAATTGGGAATAGTGCTACCTCAAGACCCAGGTATAACACTTTTGAGCATATTCACAAAAGACGCTCCACCATACCCAAAGGAGACTTGCTCAACTAGGTTCACAACAACTTTATTCATAACAGCCAAAAACTGGAAGCAAACTAGGCGTCCTTCAACTAAAGAATAAAAAAAAAAGTGGTACATTCACCCAATGGAATATTACACAGCTATTAAATACAAAGACATCATGCAATTGCAGACAAATGGATGGAACTGGAAAAGATCACCCTGAGTGAAGTAACCCACACCCAGAAAAACATACATGGTATATACTCACTTACAAGTGGATATTAACCATCAAGTACAGTTTACCCATGCTGTAATCCATAGACCCAAAGAAACCTAGGAGGTCCCAAGGAAGAATGTTTGAATCTCACTCAGAAGAGGAAATAAAATATACATCTAAAGTAGGTGGAGGTAGGGTACTGGGTGGGAGAGAAGGTAGATAGAGTAATGGGAGTAGGAATTGTGTTTTGTCAGAGCTCTGGCAGGAGGAGAAAGACCAGGAGAGAGAACAGACATTGCTGGAGGTCATTTCTGGGGCAAAGGAGGCTTCTGGGAGTCTATGGGTGTGACCCTAGTAGAGACTTCTAGCAGCAGGGGTTAAGAAGCCTGAAGTTGCCACCTCCTGTAGCCAGGTAGGACGTCCAGTGGAGGGAGAGGGACATCAACCCACCCATAAAACCTTCGAACCAGAATTTATCTTGCCTACTAGAAGTGTAACGGACTAGGGGAGGGGCATGGGAGGAGAAGAGGAAGGGAGGGAGAGGGAAGGGATAAGGAAGGGGGCTACAGCTGGGGTACAAAGTGTACCCCAAATTTATTACAAGTTGTAATAAATAAAAATATATTAAAAAATAAAAATAAAAAGAAATAGACTTGAGGGAACGGCCAACCAACAACTAGCCCAACCTGAGACCCACCTCAAAGGAGAGAGCCAGTTCTTATCCCTATTAATGATACTCTGCTATGCTTGCAGACAGGAGCCTGTCATCTTCATAGAGGCTTCATCCAGCAGCTGATAAAAACAGACGCAGAGACCCATAGCCCGACAGTGGGCAGAGTTGGGGAATTCTGTGGAAGACTGGGAAGAAGTATAGAGGAAGCTGGAGGGGAAAGGGACACCACAAGAAGACCTATGATGTAAACTAACCTGGACCCACTGTGGCTCACAGAGACTGAACCGCTAATCGAAGAGCATGCATGGGCTACACTTGCTACACTGCTGGGACTTGATGTACCAGGGTCTGGTGTGGTACACAAGGGTGCCCTCTTTTTCTCTTGAGAAGGAGAGGAGGAAATGGGGGGAGGAGTGTGTGAGTATGGGACTGGGAAGTGAGGAGGGCATTGGCTGGGATGAGACTGCAAAGTAATTAAATAAGTAAAATAAAAAATAAATTAAATATGAAATGAATCATGGGAAATGTATTACACGATATAGAAATTAATTATTACATTAAAAAGGTATCTGTATTTTAGTTGTGGGAAAAGATGAACTACAGTACAGCTTTATAACAATTGGTATTTCTTATAAAAGAGCAGAAATTTCTTAGAAGAAACTTTAAGAAGGTTCAAGAGATTTTTTTTTTTCCTTTAAAGGTGACTTTTAAAGAAACACAAGTCAAAACCAATGCAAAGCTTGATTCAATATTGTCAAAGAAAAAGTTTGGCTGTTGGAGGATAGATTCTACATCCATCCATTTGTAGAATAATGACAGAAACATCAAGAGGCTCAAGATGGAAAGCGCCTCAGCTTTCAGTCCTATCAGGATCTCTTCATGATCTCAAATCTGGACCTCTGGGCTTTGCTCTTTCTTTTGTTCTCACAGATCTAAGAGAGAAAAAAAAATCTCTAAATTATCCAGAAGCACATCCATGTCATTAAGACATTAAAGTGAAAAAAAGTATATCTTAGCTTAAATTTATTCCATTATTATATTTTAGAAGAACATCACAAGTCAACTCTGATACAGTCACACTCAGATGCAAATTTTATTCTTGAATATTGACAAAAATCTAATACTGAATGAGTTATAACATGGCTCCTGCTCAGAGTAGAAACAAGAAAGCAGCTGACATGAATGTAGTCATGGAAAACACATGGTGTGAATGCTTACGGACACAAAAGCCAGGACATCAAATGATATTACTGATAAGATATATGGGAGGAATGTTGTCATTGGAAGTTGAATATCATTCCCTCTAATGGTTTTAAAGGTACCAGTGTTCTAGTTAACTAAATATGGGCGGACAAATAATACTCCCTGCCAAAATTATATGTCTTTGTTTATGAAATCACACTGTGTTCTCTGATTTTTCATTTGCATATCTATTTTTACTGTACATATTTTAAATCCAAAGAAACTCCCTTCCTTTATATAACACATTTGTGACAGTAATTAAACATTGATAAATATTCTGTAAACATTCCATGTGTGTTGATTGCCTCATTTTGTTAATACATAGAAAATACTTTATATGAAAATAAAACTATATGATTTGAATATATCTCTCATTGTTTAAACCTGAATGTCTCTCAGAAGACTACCCTGAAATGTTCATTTCCCCCCTGTAGTGCTCTGATCCAGGCTAGGAGGTCTGTAGGAAGGAAGGCCTGGTTCTGAACCTGGTCTGTTTTTTGTTTCTTCCAGGGTATGAGTGGCACTACTGTGTGCTTCCATCAACATCCCCATAGACAGGGCTTCCACTGCCTTCCTGAAATTATTTCTGTCAAGTGTCATGCCATCCAGTCACAAAAATAACTCATGAAATTAGAAAGCTAAACATGTACGCACATATGTATGTACACACATATGTAAAGGCATGTTTATGCACACATATATTTGTTTGTACACATATCTGTGAGGCAATCATAAATTAACATGATTCTATATTCTACAGCAGAGATTTATTCAAAGTAACATGTATTATTAAAATTATTCTGAAAGAAATGATCTAATCAGCTGGCTTGAGAAATTTTAAAATAAATTGTATTAAAAACATAACTTTAGAGCCAAGCATGGTAGTGTATGCCTTTAATCCTAGAGTCTGGGTAAGAGAGATCTCCAGCATTTACTGCCTTATACACATAGCAAATACCAGGCCAGCCATAACTACCTAGTGAGACCTAGTCTAAAAGAACAAACAAAAACCAAAACAACATACCACCTTAGACTAATTCCAGATCTCAACAATGAGATGGAACACACACACACACACACACACACACACACACACACACCCATTTAATATTTAGTGCTTTACACTTAATTTACCATAGATATTTTTCTTGTGTGAATCTTTACAATTTATCAAAAACAGGTTTTGCAAACATAATTTAGAAAATAGCAGTAGCTGATGAAAAGATATTTGATACAACAATCTATATAGCAATCAATATTCTTAAATGCTATAACTTTTACTACAGTAATATTATTATTATTATTATTATTATTATTATTATTATTATTATTTATAATTTATTCAGTTTGTATTCAGGTTGTAGCTCCCTCCCTCATCTCCTCCCAGCCCTAACCACCTCCCTCTTTCTCCCCTATTCCTCTTTCCCATTCCACTGATAGAGGAAGTCCTCTTCCCCTACTGCCTAACCCTAGCCTTTCAGGTCCCATCAGGATTGCCTAAATCCTCTTCCTTTGTGGGCTGTGTTTTAATGTAATTCCATCTACCTTAATTTTAAAATGATCTAGAAAATTTTATCAACCCATACTAACATATTTTCTTGCATGTTCCTCATAGATAATGTTCAGTTTATGTGCTTTTGAAATGACACATGTGTGACAATTACTGACAACCACGCTAATTAATTAAACGTTTTTTTAGACCTTCTGTTAATGGTCAGACTAACAGTGGGCTTGTTAATCCTACTGATGTGCAGATAAAGACCATTGATCCATAATATGGTCAAACTAAAGCAGGCTCCATTCTTGTACAAGAAAGTCGATTGGCTATTGTCTTCCCAAAGGTGGAGCGCAAAAAAGATCAGGGCCTAGCCTTTTTTTAGGGCAAAACAACAGAGGTGAAATTATGAAACTTAAAGAACCTGAAGCTTATATATTTTCAGCACAATAAGAAGCATTTTTAAGTCTATAATTAGAAGACAGCCAAAGGAAATTAATTTTTTTGAATTTGTGACTATGCTTTACCAAGGCTAGATTAATAACTAATGAAAACTCCATTGATTAGTATTAGAACTGTGAATTTTAGGGGCCTTAATATGACAATAATATAGCTATAAGAAAAGAAATCTGGAACTTTTCTCATTTTCACATGCCTTAATTAAATTTCTTACACCTTTACAACTTGCTTTTAAACACACTAAAAACCCACCTTCTTAGGCCCTTATAACTTGCACTTACATATCTTAAATCCTTTCTTAGTACCTCATAATTTACATTTACTTCAAACCTTTTCTTTCTATCCAGTCATTTACCATGAGATATAAGTAGCTGACTACTGAATGCAGTCATTGCAAAGCAAGCTCCTTGAAATAAAAGAATAGTAAAAGATAAAAAAGTGATATTGAAACCTGTTTTATGAGTTGATTTCTTTCAGACTCTGCCAGCCAGGCAGTCTGTGTCTGCCCCCATCTTCCTTTTTTTTTTTTTTTTTTTTTTTTTTTTAAGGAGGCCTAGCAGCTTCAGAAAAAAGTGAAGCCTGAATTTTTACATATGAAATGAATTCATCAGGCATCTGCAGCCTTGGGGTAGGATCTGGTTTGCTTTCTGCTGCTAACATGAAGCTACAGTTAGCTGTCAGCAGTATCAGAGATACAAGAAGGATAAATTATAACACAAAGTATGATTTGTCTGGTGTGTGTATCAATTAATATGACAGGGATTTATCAATTACCTATTCAGATATCCTAGGCAGCTGTTTCAATGGCTTTGTTGCAGGGAAAGAGGTTTTAAGTTTTCAGCTGCCAAATAGGACAGCATTACATCTTCAGCTGCAGCACAGAACCAGACTGACCTTTCGCTGTCAGACCCAGCAGGTCTGAGAGACTCTCCTATGGAGGAGGACTTTGAGAAAACTGGCCTGCTGTACTAAGGCAGAGTGGGGCAGCCAGCCCACCAGTGTCCACAGTTTGTGCAGAGCCCTGGATATGGGTGAGGCATGAGGCAGTTCTTTGCCTAATGGTTACCATTACCATAATCCAGGTGGAGTCATCAGCACCCCATTGTTTTCTTTGGAGACCTCAGAGTTGCTTCTAGAAGCTGGCATTTTTGTCCCTCCTGAGAAGCTTTATCTTTCTTTCTTTCTTTCTTTCTTTCTTTCTTTCTTTTTTTTTTTTTTGTACATTACAGAAGCAATTTTTATTTCCTACCACAAGTACTCATTACAGCTGACTAGGCTTTCTATGATGTGTTCGTTTTATAAGTACAGTAGTTAAGCAGCTAAGTGATTTCTTCAAATCTTGTGCTATATTTTGCATGTGTATGTGATTTTATCCTTCATAAACATTTGGCCTGCTCATTGATCACTTCCCCCTGAGGGGGGAGCAGCCTTACCAGGCCACAGTAGAGGACAATGCAGCCACTTTTGATGAGAACTGATAGACTAAGATCAGAAAAAAGAGGAGAACCTCCCCTATCAGTGGACTTGGGGAGTGGCATGCATGCAGAAAGGGGAGGGAGGGTGGGATCGGCAGGGGAGGAGGGAGGGGCTTATGGGGGGATACAAAATGAATAAAGTGTAACTAATAAAAAAAATAATAAAAGATTTAAAAAAAATAAAAAATAAAAGATGAAATCTATGTCTTCAAAACACATACACATGCTGAGCACTACATCATAGGTAATCTCTTCTTTTTTTCTTTTTATCAGTTACATTTTATTAACTCTGTATCCCAGCTGTATCCTGCTCCCTCATTACCTCCCAATTCCACCCTCCCTCCCTCATCTCCACCATGCCCCTTTCCAAGTCCACTGATGGGGGGGGGACATCCTCCCCATTCATCCCATCCTGTTTTATCAGGTATCTTCAAAACTGGCTGCAAAACCCTCCTGTGTGGCCTAACAGGACTGCTCCTCCCTTGAGGGGTGGGGAGGTCAAAAGAGCCAGCCATTGAGTTCCTGTTAGAAACAGTCCTTGTTCCCCTCACTATGGGAAACCAATTGGTTAGTGAGCTACCACAGGCTACATATGAGCAGAGGTTCTAGGTTATATCCATACATGGTCCTTGGATGAATGTCAGTCACAGAAAAGACCACTGTGCCCAAATATATTTGGTCCTTGTGGAGCTCCTATATTTTCCCCATCATACTAACTCCCCTTCTTTCATATGATTCACTCTGCCGAAGGTTTGGTCATGAGTCTTTGTATCTGCTTTGAAAACACTGCTAGTTAGAGTCTTTCAGATGCCCTCAGTAGACTCCTGTCATATGTTCAATGCACATCCCATCTGTCTTTCTAAAGGAGGATTGATCATCTTACCCCATGTTCACTCTCTTGATTATCTTTTTTAGGTGTATAGATTTCATTATGTTTATCATATCTTATAGGTCTATATAAGTGAGTATATACCGTGTTTGTCTTTCTCCTTCTGGGATATTTCACTCAAGATGATCTTTTCTAGGTCCCACCATTTGCCTGCAAATTTCATGATTTCCTCCTTTTTGATTGCTGAGTAGTATTCCATTGTGTAAAAATACCACAATTTCTGTATTCATTCCTCCATTGATGGACATCTGGGTTGTTTCCAGGTTCTGGCTATTACAAATAAAGCTACTATAAACATGGTTGAGCAAGTATCCCCTTTGTGTACTTGAGCAAACTTTGGATATATACCTAGCAGTGGTATAGCTGGATCTTGAGGAAGCACTAGTCTTAATTGTCTGAGAAAGCGCCAGATAGATTTCCAAAGTGGTTGTACCAGTTTACATTCCCACCAGCAGTGGAGGAGGGTTCCCCTTTCTCCACAACCTCTCCAGCATGTGTTGTCACTTGAGTTTTTCATCTTGGCCATTCTGATGGGTGTGAGCTGAAATCTCAGGGTCGTTTTGATTTACATTTCCCTGATGGCTAATGAGGTTGAGCATTTCTTTAAGTGTTTCTCTGACATTAGATATTCCTCTGTCAAGAATTCTCTGTTTAGCTCTGTTCCCCATTTTTTAAGTGGATTACTTGGTTTGCTGCTTTTCAGGTTCTTTAGTTCTTTGTATATACTGGATATTAGTCCTCTGTCAGATAAAGGGTTAGTGAAGATTCTTCCCCAATCTGTAGGCAGTCGTTTTGTTTTGATGAAGGTATCCTTTACTTTACAGAAGATTTTTGGTTTCATGAGGTCCCATTTACTGACTGTTGCTCTTAGAGCCTGTACTGTTGGTGTTCTGGTCAGGAAGTTGTCTCCTGTGCCAATGAGTTCTAGGCTCTTCCCCACTTTTTCTTATAACAGATTTAGAGTATCCGGTTTTATGTTGAGGTCTTTGATCGACTTGGACTTTAGTTTTGTGCAGGGTGATAAATATGGATCTATTTTCATTTTTCTACACGTAGACATCCAGTTGGACCAGCACCATTTGTTGAAGATGCTGTCTTTTTTCCATTGAATGGTTTTGGCTGCTTTGTCAAAAATCGAGTATTCATAGGTGTGTGAGTTTATTTCTGGGTCTTCTATGGGTTCCATTGATCCTCCTTTCTGTTTTTATGCCAATAAAATGCAGTTTTTATTACTATTGCTCAGTAGTACAGCTTGAGATCGGGGATGGAGATACCTCCAGATGATCTGTTGTTGTAGAGAATTGTTTTGGAGATTCTGGGTTTTATGTTTCTCCATATGAAGCTGAGAATCTTTTTTTTCAAGGTCTGTAAAGAATTGAGTTGGTACTTTGTTGGGAATTGTGTTGAATCTGTAGATTGCTTTTGACAGGATGGCCATTTTCACAATGTTAATCCTACCAATCCATGAGCACAGGAGATCTTTCCATCTTCTGAGATCTTCAATTTCTTTCTTCAGAGACTTGAAGTTTTTCTCTAACAGGTCTTTCACTTGCTTGGTTAGTGTCACCCCAAGGTACTTTATGTTATCAGTAGCTATTGTGAAGGGTGTTATTTCCCTAATTTCTTTCTCAGCCATTTTGTCTTTGACATACAGGAGGGCTTCTGATTTTTTTGAGTTGATTTTGTGTTCTGCCACTTTGCTGAAGGTGTTTATCAACTAGAGGAGTTCTCTGGTTGAAATTTTGGGGTCACTCATATATACTATCATATCATCTGCAAATAGTGACACTTTGACCTCTTCCTTTCCGATTTGTATCCCCTTGATCTCCTTTAGTTGTCTCATTGCTCTGGCTAGGACTTCAAGTACTATGTTGAAGAAGTATGGAAAGAGTGGGCAGCCTTGTCTTGTCCCTGATTTCAGTGGGATTGATTTAAGTTTCTCTCCATTGAGTTTGATGTTGGCTATAGGCTTGCTGTATATTGACTTTACTATGTTTAGATGTGTGCCTTGTATCCCTGATCTCTCCAAGACTTCAAACATGAATGGGTGTTGGACTTTGTCATATGCTTTTTCAGCATCTAAGGAGATGATCATGTGGTTTTTCTCCTTCAGTTTGTTTATGTGGTGGATTACATTCATAGATTTCTGTATGTTGAACCACCCTTGCATGCTTGGGATGAAGCTTACTTGGTCATGGTGGATGATATCTTTGATGTGTTCTTGGAATCGGTTTGCAAGTATTTTATTGAGTATTTTTGCGTCAATGTTCATAAGAGAGATAGGTCTGAAGTTTTTTTTTTTTTTTTTGGGTCTTTGTGTGGTTTAGGTATCAGGATGAATGTCGCTTCATAGAATGAGTTTTGTAATGTACCTTCTGTTTCTATTTTGTGGAATAGTTTGAGGAGAATTGGTGTGAGCACTTCTTTGAAGGTCTGGTAGAATTCTGCACTGAAACCATCTAGCCCAGATGGTTTTGGAGTCTGGCCCAGACTGTGAATGACTGCTTCAATTTTCTTGGGGGTTATAGGGCTATTCAGTCTTTCTACCTGATCTTGACTTAATGTTGGAAGATGGAATCTATCAAGAAAATTGTCCATTTCATTTAGGTTTTAAAATTTTGTGGCATATAGTCTTTTGTAGTATGACCTAATGATTGTTTGAATTTCCTCAGTGTCTGTAGTTATGTCACCCTTTTCCTTTCTGATTTTGCTGATTTGGATAGATTCTCTCTGCTTTTTAGTTAGTTTGGCTAAGGGTTTGTCTATCTTCTTGATTTTCTCAAAGAATCAGCTTTTTGTTTCATTGATTCTTTGAATAGTTTTATTTGTTTCTAATTGATTGATTTCAGCCCTGAGTTTGATTATTTCCAGCCATCTGCTCCTCTTGTTTTCTAGGGTTTTCAGTTGGGCCATTAAGTTCTTTGTATGTGATGCTACAAATTTTTTCTTGCAGGTACTTAGTGCTATAAATTTTCCTATGAGCACTGCTTTCAATGTGTCCCATAAATTTGGGTCTGTTGTGCCTTTTTTTTTTAAAGTATTTATTTATTTTTATTTTATGTATATTGGTGTTCTGCCTGAATGTATGTCTATGTGAGGGTGTCAGATGCTCAGGAACTGGAGTTACAGACTGTTGTGAGCTGCCATGTGGGTGCTGGGAATTGAAACCGGGTCCGCTGGAAGAATAGCCAGTGCTCTTAACCACCTAGCCATCTCTCCAGCCCGGAGAAACTTTTTCATTTACCATTTTAAATGCTATATTCAGCAGATTTCTGAAGACTTTGAGGACAATACTTTATTAAGTATATTTAATTTAAACAAACTTTCCTTGTATTTAATTACCTGATTTTTTTTAGGCTTCACTTGGAAAATATATAAGGTAGCTAAATAAAGTTTGTCCCTGTAAATTAATTACATTTATATTTAAAAAGATTATAAGCATAGTTCTGGGCATATTAAGGAATCTGTTCATTTATAAGATAACTGAGGATTAATTTACATGTCTTAATTATCGTTAACAGTTTGTAAGAAGATAGTAGTTTATATAAGGTTAGGATTAGAGCTTTATCCCAATTAAATTTGAGACCTAAAAATTTGAATTGAAGGTTCAATTAAGATTCTTTGGCACCAAGATGAAACTTCAAATTATAGAGAGATTGTGAATATTACAAGACCATAAATACAGCTCACGTAAAGACTGGAAATCTTACTTTTCTGATTCTTTCATAGTGCATTATTACAGAATATCTTATATGACTCAGCTTATCAAAATAGTTAAAGCTTAACAAAGTTAGTGAAGGCAAAGTAGCTAGACATACATTTTTAAGACACTCTCTATTAGCCTAAATAGATCTTAGGTAAGGAAAGACATTCTACAGGCTCTTTGCCAGACTGCTTAGGTCACTGTCTTGTATCATAACACCAGGATAATCCCATTATCTGCTGTTTAGAATTCGGTGCACATAGCTGCGGCCCTGTTTAATGTTTTTGTTTCTTTGTTTTTTTATGGCTATATATTAATAAAGAAATCATAATATAAAACATTTTATAAACCTAAAGTTCCATAGCTTTATAAATTTAAATATGTTTAAAGTTGTTTCTTTTTTAAAAAAAAAATCCATTTTTTTAAATTTAGTGTCTAATAACACTTTTTTAAAATTTTTTATCAATTACACTTTATTCATTTTGTATCCCCCCATAAGCCCCTCCCTCCTCCCTTCCCAAGCCCACCCTCCCTCCCCTTTCTGCATGCATGCCACTCCCCAAGTCCACTGATAGGGGAGGTTCTCCACTTCTTTCTGATCTTAGTCTATCAGTTCTCATCAAAATTGGCTGCATTGTCCTCTACCATGGCCTGGTAAGGCTGCTCCCCCTTCAAGGGGAGGTGATCAAAGAGCAGGTCAATCAGATTATGTCAGAGGCAGTCCCTCTTCCCATTACTATGTACCCCACTTGGACACTGAACTGCCATGGGCTACATCTGTGCAGGAGTTCTAGGTTATCTCCAGGAATAGTCCTTGGTTGGAGTATGAGTCTCTGGGAAGTTCCCTGTGTTCAAATTATATTGTTCTGTTGCTCTCCTTGTGGAGTTCCTGTCCCCTCCAGCTCTTACTATTTCCCACTTCTTACATAAAATTCCATTCACTCTGCCCCTCAGTTGGCCATCAGGCTCAGCATCTGCTTTGAAAGTCTATACTGCAGAGGCTTTCAGGGACCCTCTGTGGCAGGTTTCAAGGTTGTTTCCTGTTTTCTTTTTCTTCTGATGTCCATCCTCTTTGTCTTTCAGGATGGGGATTGAACATTTTAGTTAGGGTCCTCTCTTTTGCTTAGTTTGTGTAGATGTACAGATTTTAGTGGGTTTTTTCCATGTTGTATGTTTATATGAGTGAGTATATATGTCTTGTTGCTTCTGGGACAACTCACTCAGGATGATCCTTTCCAGGTCCCACCATTTACCTGCAAATTTCATAATTTCCTTATTTTTCATTGCTGAGTAATACTCCATTGTATAGATGTACCACAGTTTCTGCATCCATTCTTCAGTTGAGGGGCATCTGGGCTGTTTCCAACTTCTGGCTATTACAAATAAAGCTGCTACAAACATGGTTGAGCAAATGTCCTTTTTTTGTACTTGAGCCTCTTTTGGGTATATGCCTAGGAGTGGTATAGGTGGATTTTGAGGAAGCGCTATTCCTAGTTGTCTGAGAAAGCGCCAGATTGATTTCCAGAGTGGTTGTACCACTTTACATTCCCACCAGCAGTGGAGAAGGGTTCCCCTTTCTCCACAACCTCTCCAGCATGTGTTGTCCCTTGAGTTTTTCATCTTGGCCATTCTGATGCATTTAAGGTGAAATCTCAGGGTTGTTTTGATTTGCATTTCCCTAATGGCTAATGAGGTTGAGCATTTCTTTAAGTGCTTCTCTGCCATTCGATATTCCTCTACAGAGAATTCTCTCTTTAGCTGTGTTCCCCATTTTTTTAATTGGATTACTTGGTTTGTTGCTTTTCAGCTTGTTTAGTTCTTTATATATATATTGGATATGAGTCTTCTGTCAGATAAAGGATTAGTGAAGATTCTTTCCCAATCTGTAGGCAGTCGCTTTGTTTTGATCATGGTGTCCTTTGCTTTACAGAAGCTTTTCAATTTCATGAGATCCCATTTATTGATTGTTGCTCTGAGAGCCTGTGCTGTTGGTGTTCTGTTCAGGAAGTTTTCTCCTGTACCAATGAGTTCTAGGGTATTCCCCACTTTTTTTTTTCTAGCCGATATAATGTGTCTGGTTTTATGTTGAGGTCTTTGATCCACTTGGACTTCAGTTTTGTGCAGGGTGATAAGTATAGATCTATTTTCATTTTTCTACATGTAGACATCCAGTTGGACCAGCACCATTTGTTGAAGATGCTATCTTTTTTCCACTGTATGGTTTTGGCATCTTTGTCAAAATTCAGATGTTCGTAAGTGTGTCGGTTTATTTCTGGGTCTTCTGTTCGATTCCATTGATCCACCATTCTGTTTCTATGCCAGTACCATGCAGATTTTATAACTCTTGCTATATAGTACAGCTTGAGATCAGGGATGGAGATACCTCCAGAAGATCTTTTATTGTAGAGGATAGTTTTAGCAATTCTCGGTTTCTTGTTATTCCATACAAAGTTGAGGATTTTTCTTTCCAGGTCTGTAAAGAATTGTGTTGGCAATTTGATGGGAATTGCATTAAATCTGTAGATTGCTTTTGGTAAGATGGCCATTTTTACTATGTTAATCCTGCCAAGCCATGAGCATGGGAGATCTTTCCATCTTCTCATATCTTCCTCTAATTCTTTCTTCAGAGACTTGAAACTTTTTTCATACAAATCTTTGACTTGCTTGGTTAGGGTTACACCAAGGTACTTTATGTCATTTGTGGCTATTGTGAACGGTGTTGTTTCTCTAATTTCTTTCTCAGCCCTTTTGTCTTTTTTATACAGGAGTGCTACTGATTTTTTTGAGTTAATTTTGTATACGGCCACTTTGCTGAAGGTGTTTATCAGCTGTAGGAATTCCTTGGTAGAGTTTTTCGGGTCACTCATGTATACTATCATATCATTTGCAAATAGTGATAATTTGACTTCTTCCTTTCCCACCTGTATCCCCTTGATCTCCTTCAACTGTTTTATTGCTCTATCAAGGACTTCCAGCACTATGTTGAAGAGATATGGAGAGAGTGGGCAGCCTTGTCTTATCCCGGATTTCAGTGGGATTGCTTTAAGTTTCTCTCCATTTAGTGTGATGTTGGCAATAGGCTTGCCGTATATTGCCTTTACTATGTTTAGATATGTGCCTTGTATCCCTGTTCTCTCCAGTACTTTAAACATGAATGGATGTTGGATTTTGTCAAATGCTTTTTCAGCATCTAGGGAGATTATCATGTGTTTTGTTTTCTTTCAGTTTGTTAATATGGTGGATCACATTGATGGATTTCTGTATATTGAACCACTCCTTCATACCTGGGATGAAGCCTATTTGGTCATAGTGGATAATATCTTTGATGTGTTCTTGGATTCGGTTTGCAAGTATTTTGTTAAGTATTTTTGCATCAATGTTCATAAGGGAGATTGGCCTGAAATTCTCTTTCTTTGTTGAGTCTTTGTGAGGTTTAGGTACCAAGGTGACTGTGACTTCATAGAATGAGTTTGGTAATGTTCCTTCTGTTTCTATTTTGTGGAATAGTTTGAAGAGAATTGAAGTTAGCTCTTCTTTAAAGGTCTGGTAGAATTCTGCTGAAGCCATCTGGTCCTGGGCTTTTTTTGGATGGGAGCCTTTTGATGACTGCTTCTATTTCTTTGGGGGATATAGGACTATTTAATTGATTTACCTGGTCCTGATTCAGCTTTGGTAAGTCAAATCGATCAAGAAAATTGCCCATTTCACTTAGATTTTCAAATTTTGTTGAGTATAGACTTTTGAAGTAAGTTCTAATGATTGTTTGGATTTCCTCAGTGTCTGTAGTTATGTCCCCCTTTTCATTTCTGATTTTGTTGATTTGGGTGGTGTCTCTCTGCCTTTTAGTTAGCTTGGCTAAGGGTTTGTCGATCTTGTTGATTTTCTCAAAGAACCAGCTCTTGGTTTCATTGATTCTTTGAATTTTATTTTATTTTATTATTTTTTTTTTTTTTTTTTTTTTTTGTTTCTAATTGATTGATTTCAGCCCTGAGTTTGATCATTTCCAGCCATCTACTCCTTTTTGGTGTGTCTGCTTCTTCTTTTTCTAGGGATTTTAAGTGGGCCATTAAGTTGCTTAAATGAGCTGTCTCAAATTTCTTCTTGAAGGCACTTAGTGCTATGAACTTTCCTCTTAGCACTGCTTTCATTGTGTCCCACAAGTTTGGGTATGTTGTGTCTTCATTTTCATTGTGTTCTAGAAAGGCTTTAATTTCTTTCTTTATTTCTTTCCTGACCGAGCTGTCATTTAGTAACAAGTTGTTTAGTTTCCATGTGTGTGTAGGCTTTTTGCTATTTCTGTTGTTGTTGAAGTCCAGCTTTATTCCATGGTGATCAGACAGGATACAAAGGATTATTTCAGTCTTCTTGTATCTATTGAGGCTTGCTTTGTGACCAACTATATGGTCTATTTTGGAGAAGGTTCCATGAGGTGCTGAGAAGAAGGTAAATTCTTTTGTGTTTGGGTGTAAAGTTCTGTAAATGTCTGTGAGGTCCATTTGATTCATGACCTCTGTCAGAGATACTGTTTCTTTGTTTAATTTCTGTTTTGTTGACCTGTCCTTTATTGAGAGTGGGGTGTTGAAGTCTCCCACTATTAATATGTGGGGATCTATATGTGGTTTAAATTTTATCAATGTTTCTTTTACAAATGTGGGTGCTCTTTTATTTGAGGCATAGATGTTCAGGATTGTGATGTCTTCCTGGTGGAATTTTCCCTTGATGAGTATGAAGTGTCCTTCCTCATCTCTTTTTATTAATTTTGGTTGAAAGTCTATTTTATCAGATATTAGAATGGCTACTCCTGCTTGTTTCTTGGGTCCATTTGCTTAGAAAGTCGTCTTCCAACCTTTTACCCTCAGGTAATGTCTATCTTTGTGCCTTAGGTGTGTTTTTTGTATGCAACAGATTGCTGGGTTTTGTTTAAGTATCCATTATGTTAATCTGTGTCCTTTTACTGGAGAGTTGAGTCCATTGATGTTGAGAGAGATTAATGACCAGTGGCTGTTAGATCCTTTGATATTGATGTTGGCTGTGTTCATAAGGTTGTGTGCTTGGTTGCTTTTTGTTTTGCTGTAGTAAGGTTAATTATTTCCTGTGTTTTCTTGACAGAAGCTAATTTTCTTGGGTTGTATTTTTCCTTCCAGTGTCTTCTGTAATGCTGGATTTGTGTGTAGGTATTGTTGAAATTTGTTTTTGTCATTGAATATCTTGCTTTCTCCGTCTATGAGGACTGAGAGTTTTGCTGGTATAGTAGCCTGGGCTGACATCTGTGTTCTCTTAGGTTCTGCATGTCCAGGCCCTTCTGGCTTTCATAGTTTCTGTTGAAAAGTCAGGTGTGATTCTAATGGGTTTGCCGTTATATGTTACTTGGCCTTTTTCCCTTGCAGCTTTTAGTATTTTTTCTTTGTTCTGTATACTTACTGTTTTTATTATTATGTGGTGGAAGGATTTTCTTTTCTGGTCAAATTTGTTGGGTGTTCTGTAGGCCTCATGTATCCTTATTGGCTTTTCCTTTAACTTGGGGAAATTTTCTTCAATGATTTTGTTGAAAATATTTTCTGGGCCTTGGAGAAGGGAGTCTTCTTTTTCCTCTATTCCTATTATTCTTAGGTTTTGTCGTTTCATATTGTCCTGAATTTCTTGGGCAGTCTGTGTCAGGAATTTTTTGGATTTAACATTTTCTTTGACAGATACGTTGATTTCTTCCATTGTATCTTCTACACCTGAGATTCTTTCTTCCATTTCTTGTATTCTGTTGGTTATGCTTACCTCTGTAGTTCCTGTTTTCTTCCCTAAATTCTTCCTCTCCATTATTTCCTCCATTTGTGTTTTCTTTAGTTTTTCTAGTTCTATCTTCAGGTCTTGAGTTGTTTTGTTTACTTCCTTCACCTGTCTGCTTGTATTTTCCTCTTTTTCTTTTAGTTCCTTCAACTCTGTCTCTTTTATTTCTTTCAGTGATTTAATTATTTCTTCTCTGAAGGCCACAAGCTGTTTGGCTGCATCTTCCTGTATTTCTTCACAGATGGCCCTAATCTGCTTGTCTTTATCTTCCTCCATTTCTTTAAGGATAGCCATGATCTGTTTGGTTTTATCTTCCTCTAATTCTTTACGTATTTTATTTGTTTCCTCTATTATCCTCTTCAGCAACATAGATGTAAGGTCATCTTCTTGATTTTCTATTATGCTGCATTGTTCAGGGCTGTTTGCCCCTGGATGGCTGGGTTCTGGAGATGCCATATTGCTCTGTCTTTTGTTGGTTGAGCTTTTACGCTGACCTCTACCCATTGGGCTGATTTAGGTGTTGGCTGTTAGTTTCTGTGCTTCCTGGAGTCCTGAGGTAGGGAGTATCCCCTTGGCCGGCAGATGATTTTTCCTGAAGGAGTCCTTCTCTGCTTTTTGGTTATGTCACTGTATGGCCAGTGTTTCTCAGGAGTTGCCACTGCTCACCTCAGGTTTATAGCCCTGAGTAGTAGCTGTGGTCTATGTTAGGCAGGGGGGAATCTCCTCTTACCCATAGAAGTTCTCAAGACAGCTTCCCCACTGCTGGGTTTCTTGTTATAAATTTAGTGTGCTGCTGCTCACTAAATTTCCATGTACAGTCCTCTTGAAGAACCTGCTGATTCCCTAGCTGTGGGGTTTTCTCCCAACAGGGAAACTCTGTCTATTATCCTGGGTTGCACAGTTCTGTCCGGGAAAGTGAGAGGTGCACTCAGCAAGTCTCTGGTCCAGAGGCTGATTGCTCTGCTCTTGACCTGGAGAATGTGCACCTAGGTTGAGTTGGCGTCTGGGGGCGCTGCTCTGGTCTGGAGGCTGGGTGCCTCACTCTGGACCAGAAGCTGTGTGTCCCTGTCTGGGATGGAGGCTGCAGGCACTGCTCTGGTCCAGACGCTGTGGGTGCAGCCCTCTTGAAGAACCAGGGATTCCCACAGTTTTGACAGTCTAGCTAGGGATAACTGGTTGATCCTTGGTATAGTATCTGAGGGCTGCTGTAATGGCTCTCTAGCTTTTCTAGGTCTGAGGATGCAGCTGTGTGTCCCAGTGCCCTAGGGGAACTTAATAATGGTGGCAGAGCACAGTGCTCCTGCCTGCATTAGAGCCTAGAGTCTGCCTGATTTCAGGAAGTGTTTTGGTGCTGGGTGTCCTAAGTGTTAGAGCTGATGATCTCCTCCGCTGGAGATTTCCTCCTGCCAGAGACAAGCAGTCTTTGCTTTGGGGACCGCTTTGTTCTGTCTGGGGTGACGAGTAGAACCCACAGGCACAGATGCCTGCTTTTTCCTCCACCTTTCTGGCCATTCGGAGCCTTGGCTGCTGCCTAAACTGGGTAATTTTCCCTAGTCCCTTTCGGGGTGGTGGTGTTGGCTGGGTGCTCTGAGATCAGACCAGTTGTTTCCCTCCCTGTGGGTTTGCACCTGCCAGTGAAATGCAGTCTCTGGTGCCTGGTGCCCTCGTGCCCACAGTTCTATCTGAGGCGGCAAATTAAGCCCGCAGGCAGGGCTCGGTGTAGGTGCCTGGGTCCCAGTTCTGGGTCTTTTCCAGGGGATGTCTGGGTAACCTGAGTTCGGTCCCAATGGTTTCCTGCTCCGTGGGGTTATCTCTCGACTGGGAAATCCAGTCTATGGTGTTGTGGGCCCACAGTTCAGTCTGGGACCGTGACCAGATCCCGCTGGGGTGTAGCTCTTGGCTGGCGACCAAGCGCCTGGCGGAACCGGGATCTCTTCAGAGGTTTAGCCGAGTGAGTTAAAGCTGATTGGATCCCCCACAATGGGGTATCCTCTCACCTGTGAAACACAATCACTTGTGTTTTATGGCTGCGAGTTCTAATTGCTGGTCACTGTGCCAATCCTGCTGTGCTGCTCCTCAGAATAAGAGTCCACCCGGAGCTGCCATATTGCCCCGCCCCTCGTCTAATAACACTTTAAATTTAGAAGAAAACAGGAAACAACCTAGGAACCTGCCACAGAGGGCATCTGAAAGCCTCTGCCCTGCAGACTATCAAAACAGATGCTGAGCCTGATGGCCAACTGGCAGGCAGAGTGAATGGAATTTTATGTAAGAAGTGGGAAATAACAAGAGATGGAGAGGACAGGAACTCCACAAAGAGAGCAACAGAACAAGATAATTTGAACACAGGGAACTTCCCAATGTCTTATACTCCAACCAAGGACTATTCATGGAGATAACCTAGAACCCCTGCACTAGATGACTCACTAGTTGGTTTATACCACATGGTCAACTTTAATCAAAATGGTGGTAAAGTCACATGCCACTTAATCTCTTTAACCTTAGTAAAGATGGCTGTCAGCCACATGGTTGCCTCCATTCCGATGGGAGCCATTAGCCAAGATGGAAACAAGCCACATGGTTGTTATTTACTCCAGGGAAAGCCCATTAGGCACATATCTCTTTAAGATTACTCATGTATAGATTGTTTAACTATCAACCTCCTATATACAAGTTTGAAGCTAACTCTTTGTTGCAGATTTTGTTTGTCAGTGTCCAAGTGGGTTACATAGTAATGGGAAGAAGGACTGCCTCTGACATAATTTGACTGGCCTGCTCTTTGATCAGCTCCCCCTGAGGGGGGAGCAGCCTTACCAGGCCACAGAAGAAGACAATGCAGCCATTCCTGATGTGATCTTATAGAGTAAGATCAGAAGGAAGGAGAGGAGGACCTCCCCTATCAGTGGATGTGGGGAGGAGCATGCATGCAGAAAGGGGAGGTAGGGTGGGATCGGGAGGGGAGGAGGGAGTGACTTATGGGGGATACAAAATGAATAAAGTATAATTAATAATAATAATAATAAAGAGGAAAAAAATTAAAATCTCTCAATCATGGGCTCCTGTAATATCAAAAAATAAATTAGGTACTTTTTGTTAACTTTAAAATGGAAGAAACTGTGCACAACCACACAGAATCCAGACAAGGCAAGATCAAAGCAAACAACTCGACAATAAATATCTGGGATTCATTCATAATCTTCTGGACATCTTTAAGGGACCCAAGTCTCCTCTCAGGCTCCACCCTTAGCAGCATATAATGTGTTTCCTCTATTCTCCTGCTGGGTCCATTTCGTGGTGACCACTTTTCTTAGAGGCCATAATGCAGCATTGGCATCTCCACAACTGCAGGGGTCCCTTAATGCAGCAGTGCTGCATTTTCATCAATAGCCTCCCCTGGTCTCCTGTCAGGAACTCCAGTCCTATAACACAGTACCAAGACAAACCTTCCTTCCATGATTCTTTCATGCCTTTAAAACCAATACCACCTGGGTGGCTCTTATATTACAAAGTTAGGCTGGGAGTATGAGGTACATTCTTGTATATAAACATATGGAAGTACAGCTTTAATGTCTTACTAAACAAGATTGTTTTTAAATCCCATCTTTCATAAACCTTATTTTTATGGCTTTTCTTTCAGGACAAGAATTGTCATACAAAATTTCATCCTAATCTAAAATACTTTGGACACTTATTAATGACTCACTAGTTGGTTTATACCACATGGTCAACTTTAATCAAAAGTTGTAAAGTGGTGGTAAAGTCACATGCCACTTAACCTCTTTAACCTTAGTAAAGATGGCTGTCAGCCACATGGTTGCCTCCATTCCAATGGGAGCCATTAGCCAAGATGGAAACAAGCCACATGGTTGTTATTTACTCCAGGGCAAGCCCATTAGGCACATATCTCTTTAAGATTACTCATGTATAGATTGTTTAACTATCAACCTCCTATATACAAGTTTGAAGCTAACTCTTTGTTGCAGATTTTGTTTGTTCTGTTTGGTTTTGGTTTTTTGAGATAGGGTTTATCTGTGTTCCTTGGCTGTTCTGGACTCACTTTTTAGACAAGACTGGATTCAAAATCACAGTGATCCACCTGCCTCTGCTTCCCTGAGTGCTGGGATTAAAGCTGTGTGCCACCACACCCTGTGTGTTGCATATTTTTTAAACCATGTCCAATAAACTTACAATTTTGAGATACAGAAAGTTTACAAAATAGTTTTGCAAATATTGAGATAAGGTTTATAATTTAGCAAAAGTTTTAGGCATTTGGATGAAACCAACACTCTGATCTTTTTGGCTGTCTCACTTTGTTTTCTTTTTTCTGTACAAATATCAGGTAGATCACCTGACCAAGGAAAGATTTTTTTTTTTGAAGAATCTTTTAAACAAGCATGCTTGAATCTAGAGGTGGGAGAGCAATACCCAACTCTAGAGCCAAGTTTTCAATAATGTGAGTAGTATAAAAGAGTATTTTGATATTATCCATGTCTAAAAGACATCTGAATCCCTATGAAACTGAGTTCAGTAACCACAAAACTCAGAGATAAGAAATTCTTATCTTTGGTCATTAAAGCAATCACAGCAAGAGATCGCAGTGGCTACAGCATCAGAGCCAACCTGTGGTTGTAGATCTGGCCCTGGGCAAGGAGGAGTATACAATGATGCCCAGGGTGTCATGCTGGGGAAGAATTCCCACATCATCCCAGCCTGATGGATCAGAGGCAGCCATGTCTAGAGCTTTAGCAAGAATCCTGGCTATAGAGAGAGAGGTCTGGGCTGAGAGATGAACTACGAAGTACAGCTTTTCACAGCTGTACTTATTCCCTCATTTTCTCCCATGTTTGCTTGATCCAGCTCCCACATCTGCCTGAAAGTGGAAAAGATTAACGGGGGCACAGAAACACATATAAGGGATGGTAGACAGTGGAAAAGAAATCAATAAACTCAACACAGAACGTTCATGCATTCAAAGGAGACCAATCAAAAACAAAATATGCAATGACCACCTTCATTCATACATTCAACTGGGCATGACTGATTTCTATCTCTTCTCCCAGAATCCAAGAGCCAGGTGGTGGGCAGTATGATGTCTCCCTAGTGTCCTGACTAGAAGGAGCAAACAAAACACAAACCAAGACCCAGGGGCCAAGAACTAGGTGGGACATGGGGCGTCTCACTTATGCCCTGGCCATCCACTCTTGCAGTATGCTAAACTGAAAACTCATTAGAGGGCTTGGAATGACTTCAAGGTTCACACTACCTGGGAGAGAAACTCCAGCCCCAGAGGCTTAGAGGGAAGGGTTGCACTTCAGACTTTGGTGAGGGTCTTAATCTCAATGGGACCTCCAAACGTCAATCCCAGTGATATGATGGGAAAGACCACTGACCCAAAATATGGACAAACTAAAGCAGGCTTCATTTGTATACTTGAGAGCCTGCTCATGGCTGTTTCCCCTACAAAGGAGTCCAAGCTCTGAACTAATATCCTGTTATCTTTTTATAGGATAAAAAGCAAGAGAGTGGAGAGGGGGATTTTGCAAGCATCTAAGGTTATAGAAGTGAGATCTGCTGTTAAAGAAATGCGCGGTTACACACAGTTTCAAAACAGGTAAGAAAATATTACTGGAACATCTAGATCAGGGCAACTTGTGGTTACAGAGCAGGGTACACGCCAAATCTGAAAAACAGAAACTTCGCTAGAGGCTCAGAATGGCTTCTAGTCTTAAAATGGAGTTGGGCTGCTTTCTTAGTTCTCACCTATAAAAATTTCTTTGTGCCCCAGATCAGTGGTATGACATTTTAAAAACAAAACCACATCTCTTCTTATGGGAGTGGGGAGTGAGGGATTTGGAACTCCTAGTAACATCTGCTTTACTGCAAAGTTTAGCTATATTTTCCAGACACTAGATGATAACTCTTTTTGAACTACAATTTCTCTTAGTTATTTTAGTTTTACATTTATGCTTTAGCAAACACTAATTATTTTGGTTAATATATCTACCTAGACCACAATCTGAGTCACAGACAGTCCCCAAAGGATTGACAAGGTAGATTTGGCTGTTAAAGGTAGAAGACTGTGAAGTGTCTAGGCAGATGCTAAATAGGTTCTTCCATTTCTTTGGTTACTTTTAAGTCTTTGATCCTGGCCAAGTGGTAAATATTGGATCCTAAGGATCATTAGAGTAACTGAGGCTTTTAATTTATTTATTTATTTATTTATTTATTTATTTATTTATTTATTTATTTATTTATTTATTTTTGTCTTATGAGATTTAAAAGGCAATTTATTATTCAAGGCCCCATAGCAAGTCCTATAAAATGGAGGAGTAAGGACTTATCAGGTTAGGGAGGATTGTGAGCCACAGGTTCACATTTTATGGTACCTGTAATTATTTGTCCCAGACTCCTATTTTTTTATTTAAATTATCTCTAACATTTTCTAATGCATTTTTGATAACTCCTGATTTGTTAGGCTAGAAGGAGCAAGCCTCAGCTGGAATCACACAAAGTTTTCCCTAAGTCTAAGCCTTGCCAGTTTTGAAGGACTGCTTCTTTCAGAGACTCTACCTGGGCATAGAGCATAGCAACAGATAGCTGTAGGTGTCTAATGTCTGCATCTATCTGATGAGTTGTAGCCTCATTTCTCCTCTTATTAGGACTATAAAACTCAAGGCAGCAGTCACTGCCATCCCCATTCCTACCATCCCAGGAACAAGAAGAGTGACAGCCTTTCTGTACCATCAGTGAGGCAGCCCCTAAGGGAATAAAAATTAGGCTCTTTCTTGTCCTGCATAAGCATATTGTCGGAGAAGCACATGCACAACCATGCATAAAACCAGGTTATTGTACGGATGTTCTGGGGCCTTGTACTGCAGGTAAACCAAGTTCCCATGGCAGCAAAATAAGCTTCTGAGTTAAAAGTGATCATGAGACTAGTATTAAAAGAGGCAAAAATGAAAAAGAATTAGGAAGGAATCAGTTTGCAGTGACAGGACATGAAGCATTTCCTATTATATTTTCCAATGTAATAGAGGTTTCTAGGAGCTGACAAGCATACCAGTTATAAGACACAGATATGGGAATTTCTGCTTCCAAGCCACAGAGAAAGAAGGGCAGGCTGTTAAGCAGATCTGGCAGTCTTGGGTCAGCTCAGGCTGGGTGGAGCACTTGCTGAAGGATAGTAAAAATGACTGATGAAGCAGGGACCTTCTTAGGAGTGGAGTCAATTATCATAGCCCCTGGGGTTGGTAAGAACTTTTGGATCTTGTGACGAAAGAGGAGAAGGGGGCAGAAGAAAAGGAGGAGGAAGAAGAGGAGGAGGAAGGGGAGAAGGAGGAGTATAAAGGCTACCAGAGGCTTATTCAGTTGAGCTATGTAGCCAATAGGATGGGTAGCAGGAAAGGGGTTTAATATTGTCAATATAGTCTGTTTGGATAGTAGATAGAGTCTCCAAACCCTTCCCCAATCATGCGTATAATCTTATTCCCCAGGTAGATCTAACCACCCAAGCAAAATGTAAGGGGTTGTTAACTTGTAAATGCTCAATATTACTAGTTTCAGGATTGGAACAATCCCTGTAGTTCCCCTCCACACAGAAATGCTGTGTCATTTTGGCCTAATAAATAGGTAGCAATATCTGTACATACCAACTTGATTCAGAAGTATGTTTGCTTTTGATTACACTGTGACCTTTATTTGGTGCCATTTCTTCATCTGACAGATTACTGGACATATGTGATACTCTGCTTTTTTAGCACTCTCAGCATTATGAGGGATGTTAGAAGGCACCCCCCCCACACACACACCAGAAAATGTTATCAGAAGGTAACCTCCAGCTTTCACAGTGGAAAGGTTCAAGAGTTTAATAAGATCGCTTTTAATATTGGTGTATTTGGTCCTTCAATATAGTTAAGCTAGCAGGTCTTTTCCATTGTGGAAGAAGGTGAGAGTTAAGGAATAAAAAGATGATTTAACCACATTAAGAGGAAACATATAGACATACAGGGGTCCTACTGTAAGAATTTTAACTTGAGTGGATATGGTCCATGTGAGATAGTTATTTTCAGTCCTGGTTTGGAACAGGCTTGGCATGGGAGTGAGGAATACAAGCAAGTATCCTATCAGCCCTGACTGTAATCAGCATTGACAGGATGACAGTATGATGTCCATTTTAGGCAGGTGTCAGTCCTTCTTTCTGAGATTTCTTGATGTATACTTTATCCCAGGGTTGGGATAAATTACAGAGCACCAAGAATGGAACCCTTTCAAACTGTGAGCCCAAATAACCTCTTTGTCCTGAAAGTTGCTTTGATCATGGTGTTTTATCATAGTAAAAGAGAAGTCACTAATGCAGCTTTCCTATAAATTGTCATAAAAGGCTTTACCTCAGCATCTGAGTAGAAATTTGAGACTGACAACTCAGCAAGAAAAGCAGGATTTAAAGACAACTGTGGATATTATGGCCTCACTTTTCCTCATGATAATATTTCTGTTCATCCTACTTCACCACGGTAAAGCACGGAGCTCATTAGGAATTATGAGACCTTGAGTGAATGAAAAAATCTGTTTTACTGAAAACCCACAAAGCGAGAGTGACAACTCACACAAACTGCACCCTTAGAGATTTCTGCACCACTGTCAGGCAACTGTGTCACAGGACAAGCAATTCTCCTCGGTAAATGTTTATTGCCTATATCTAAGAAGTGGCCTCATGAGTCTTGTGGTATTGATTACATCCCAAGTCTTACACGTTTCTTGTGAGTTCTACATGCCTCAGTGAGCTTCCTACTTCCCTCTAGGATGGAATGATTTATATAAGAGAAAGAATAATTTTAAATGACAATGAAACAACATAAATGGAAATTGGTATTTTTTTTTATCTGAATGTGAAAAGAGAGGACTGGCAAGGAGCTATAGATGTGGGTAGGTATGACTTTTCTTCTAGACATTTATTGAAGTCCTGGTAATAGATGAGATATCTCGGAAGATGTGAAAAAAAAATACAGAGAAAAAGAATGTTTTCAGATAATTCTTGAGGAATAATATATTTAAAAAAGACTCAGAAGAAACAAATCTGTCAATCAGCTTGTTTTAAAACAGCCAAACAGGAAAGAAGGAATATGAGCTAAGTTTATTCCAAGAGAACATATTTAAAGAAAGACATAGTTATCTTAAATGTTACTAGAAAAAATTAAAAAGTGTAATTGCTGGTTGAGACTTACCTCTTAGATTTAGTTTCCCAGAAGTGCACACAATTCTATAAGGATCAAAGATGTAAAAAGGAAGCATTAAGAGCTCTAAGTATCAGATAAGAGAAAAGAAAGAAAACTTAAAAAAAAATGTCTAGAAAGACAACCTAAATGATGGGCACTGATGAGAATAGAAAATACATTTTTTAAAAAGATGTTTGGATTTAAGTAGCTTGCTTTAAAGAAAATACAGCAATGGAAGACTAGGAAGACTGGGCAAGAATATTTACATTGTTTTTGCAACCTTGGTTTTTCTTATGATCCCACGACATTGTGATATTGAATTCCTAACTATATTGACTTTCCTGGGGAGAGATAGTCACTTTAATAAAGTGCCACATTTAAAAAACTTAGTGGGATTAAAACATCAGATTGAGAGTCAAGGACAGTGAAGATGTTTCCTGCTATGCTGTCCTGGGTGGCTTGATTAAGGTTAAAATTGATCAGAGGAGTCCAATATATAGAGGTGCATCTGAAGTCTCATTTCACTCTATACTAAAAAAAAATAAATAAATAAATAATAGAAATGAGAACAGAAATCAGAAATAGGATTCTTTCATCAAATAGAATGAGTTTGAAATTAACATTTCAGAAGCCAAGCTGCTCTGGGAGGCGATGGTGTCACAGATGCAGTGGACTTTCAGGTCACCCATGTGCTGTTCTATGGGAAGATGATGATGGAGAGGAACTTGGGCTTCTCTGATTGGATCACCACTCTGACCAAATCGGCCTCTTGTGAGACTCTTACAGCTGCTGTCAACTCCATTTCAAAACTTAGTGAAGCAGGGAAGTCAATTCATCACTCCTAATCCAGCACCATTCACTTCACCTAACACGACACTGATGGCTTCTTGTCTTCAGTTTCTATTTTCCTCATTGCTGTCCCCAGGGTATCAGAAGACATTGATTTTACTCAGATATTATCTTCTCAAACTTGGCCCACAGCCACCCACACTCTAATTCCACTGTCTCACGGGGCTTTTAAAATCTTCTCATTTGGCAGCGTGGGATACCCAAGAACAACTGATCAAGGATGTTTCCATCTGTTACATATGCTCACAAAGCATCATGGTTTCAGGACGATTCTTGTTGAAACTATCTCTTGATTTAATACTATATTTGAAGAGTTTACTCTTACAGGAAGATTTATTTGTAATAAAGCAGACCAAACTAGCTGGGGCTCCTTTGTTCATGCTACATTTGAAATGTTTTCCAGTTTTTGCACATTTCAGATATATTATCTCCTGGCTTCTCAAACAAATAACACATCTGAAAACAAGATTTTGCTTGCCAAGGTTTTTGTTCTGATTTTAGTAAACATTTTGGCAATTCTTTGTTAGCAGTGATTTGACTCTAAGACCTATGCTGAAGTCTAAATCCTAATGTTCTTACTTTAATCTTTTGTTGTTAGAATTTGTGGCCCTTAAAATATTTCCTTCTAGTTTCTGCATTCTTTACTCCCCTCAGATTGTGTGTCTCTGGCTATTTTATGACTCTAGAATAGATTATTCCCTCATCTGCCTGGTGAAATTTATCTACTCCTAAATGAATTGCTTATTCAGCCTATAAATTTCATGATTCTGTGGGATTTCTAAAAGTTTTGACAGACTTTCCTTGAAAAGTCCATATTAGTTTATTTAAGATTTCATTATTTTCTATATACTTAGAATCTAATAAATTACAATTCTTTAATTTTTATTATTTTCTTGAAAATTCTTGAGAAATTTTATTTTAATATGTTTTTCAAATTTATATTTTGATATTTCATCATTGGAGGCCTTATAAAGTACTAAATATATTTTTGAAAATAGAATTATCTTTATGAGAAATGTATATGAGAGTAAAAATCAATAGCTTATTATTATATAGAGACCAAAATTATTGTCATCCAATTAAAATTATCATTCAAAATAAAGCATTGAAATCAGTGTTCGTCAAGTCATCTCTGTGTGCATATGTATGTACAGAACATTTTCAGAGAAAAATTGAAGATTTAGTCACTGATATAGTACACTGATATAATTCATAGCAAGTCATCTTCAAAATTGTCATTCGTATGTGTGTCTGGGCCTATTAAATGCACAGTTTCTATACTTTTCTTAATTAACATTGACAAAATAATAAAGAATTTCAATAAAATGGAAAGAAAGTGAAATGTTTATTACTAAACAGTGTTAGAATGTATGATAAAATAAGGAGAGAGACAGACAAGGAAATGAGAGAGAGGGAGAGGGAAAGAGAGGAAGAGAGAGGGAGAAGAAGAAAGGAGAGGGAAGGAAAGGGAGAGGGAAGGAGAAGGAGATGGAGATGGAGAGGCAGAAGGAGAGAGAGATTCTGAGACTGAGCCTCCTACCTGACTTCTATATTACCACTTGTATGTTGCTTCCACAGTCCTGGAAATAAAGATCATGGTTGTTTTGATGGCTAGCTGTGCATGCAAGATTATACAAACATACTGGAAAATAACGTAGCAAGCCTTTAGTGGTTTACTTTCAGAGTACTTGAACCACACACATTGCTGTGGCATTGTTCAGTCAGGAAACCACTCCTGAAATCTCACTCTATTCCTGGACCTGTGGTTCTCATAGATTCCAGCTAAACTAAGCTTAGGATGCTCAGACACTCATTAATGTTGTGCTTCATGACAGTTTGCTTGAGAAATATGACACTGTATGCATCATAATTTTTCAATAGTGAGTTCCTTTTTCCTGTATTCTCATTGAAGTAGCACTCATACTCTTTTCTGAACGTGCAGTCTCCTGAGGCCTAGATTAAAGATGTGTATATACAGTTGTTGTTTTCATTGGACTTCCTGAACATCCAAGAAAATGAATAAATGCACAGAAAGCTTCTGAAAGAATCTACTGATCAGGGTAATGAAGCAGATGCTGAGACTCATATCCAAATTTTGGGCAGAGTGCAGAGAATCTTATAAAAGAATGGGGAGATAGAAAGACCTGGAGGGGACAGGAACTCCACAAGGATAGCAATAGAACCAAAAAACCTGGGCCTGCAGATATTGATGCTCCAACCAGATACCATGCATGGAGAAGACCTAGAACTTCTGCTCAGATGTAGCCCATCTCAGCTCAGTCTCCATGTGGGTTCCCTAGTAAGGGGAGCAGGAGCTGTCTCTGACATGAACTCAGTGGCAGGCTCTTTGATCACCTCACCCTGGGGGGTGCAGCCTTGCCAGACCACAGAGGAAGATGATGCAGCCAGCCTAGATGACACCTGATAAACTAGGGTCAGAAAGAAGGGGAGGAGAACTTCCCCATTCAGTGAACTACTACAGAGGGAAATAGGAGAGGAGGGAGAAGGAAGGGGGACTGGGAGGACATGAGGGAGAGAACTACAGTTGGGATACAAAGTGAATAAATTGTAATAAATAATAATAATAATAATAATAATAATAATAATAGGATGTTTTAATGTAAACACTGTCAATGTGAAATGGTGGCTCATATTACTCTTGAAGATAAAGATGAAAAGTAATTTTAAATTGGTTCAAAATATTGTTCAGGGTTTTTCATTTAAGACACTTTGTAAGACAAACTTTTCAGTATTACTTTGAATTTGATGGTTTATATAATAGTAAAAAATTGAATATTTACATTTAATTCCTTAGTGTATCCTTTCTTTTTAACATTTTTCAACACTGATATATTCTTTCACTATAGTGATACTAAATTGAAACCCCATGCACACTCACGTGTGCTCCTGCAGGTGTGTGTGTGTGTGTGTGTGTGTGTGAAGAGAAAGATACTCCATTATGCTTAACCATTTCAAAGAGGACAATAGGTCAAATTGTTATGTAAGTAGTTAAGGAATTAATAGGCTGAGATGATAGGCCCCTCTCTCATGATAAGTTTTGGAAACTACCTCTCATTTCCTTGGTAACACGTTAATTTTAAGAAAGAGAAAATGTCACAGTTACCCATATAAGAATTTAATTACCATGTAAAAATAGGAAGAAAGTACCATAATTGCCCTCAGTAAGAGTGCTGGGAATCTTATGAAAGAAGGAGGAGATAGAAAGACCTGGACGGGTCTGGAGCTCCACAAGGAGACCAAAAGAGCCAAAATATCTGGGCACAGGGGTCTTTTCTGAGACTGATACTCCAACCAAGGACCATTCATGGAGATAACCTTGACTACCTGCAAAGAGGTAGCCCATGGCAGTTCAGTCTCCAAATGGTTTCCCTAATAAGGGGAGCAGGGGCTGTCCCTGATATGAACTCAATGGCTGGCTCTTTAATCACCTCCCTCTGATGGGGGAGCAGCCTTTCCAGACCACAGAGGAAAACTATAAAAGACAGTCCTGATGAGACTTGATAGGCTAGGGTCAGATGAAAGGGGAGGAAGTCCTCCGCTATCAGCGGGCTGCCGAAGGGTAATAGAAGAAGATGAGGGATGAAGAGAGGGCAGGATTGGGAGGGAACAAGGGTAGGATTATGGCTGGGATACATAGTGAATAAATTGTAACAAATAAAAAAATTTCATTAAAAATAAATTAAATTAAATTTAAATAAAGATGGAAAAATACCATTGAAATGGAGAAGGGTTGGGCCCTTTAATGGAGGGGTATTTCCTGATAAAGTATAGTTGTTTTATGTATGTATTTTTAAAATTCTCTATCTTTCAGTGGTGTGCGTGTGTGTGTGTGTGTGTGTGTGTGTGTGTGTGTGTGTGTATTTATGCCATCAGACATATGTGGAATACAAAAGTCAATCTCTTATGTTCCCTCAACTCTACCTCGATTGGACAAGCCAACTGGCTCAGAGCTTCTAAGGATTCACTTGACTCTGTCTTCCATCTCATTATAGGATTCTGTAATTACAGGCATGTACCACTATGTGGTAGATAGTTTTTGTGTGGGTTCTGGGAATCCCTATTCAGTTTGTCTAACAAGTTAACCATCTTCTTAGCTCCTGGATTTTTCTATTTTATGTTAATTTTCTTTAATCTACCACATCCTAATATTATTGTTTAGGATAAGAATTCTACTTCTTATCTACTTCTGTCCTTATTTAAAACACAGTAATTCAATTATCTGAAAGATTAGTAGATTGTAGAGACATACTCTTGTTCTCTCCTTCAGAGTTACTACAAAGGGGTCTGTCAATCACTTGGATAGGCAACCGTGTATAAGGAAAGCAAGTACACCTTAAGACATACTGTGAAACTATGAAGAATAGCTCCCCTTAATAGATAATCATTTATACATGTCAGCAATCTCTACCTCTGTGCAGTTTACTAACTACTGAAGCTGCCTACTTCTCTAAGTTCCACCTTGGAATTGAACTTTTCCTTTCTCTCTATCTTACCTTTCACATATCAAACAAAATACTAAGCCCAGTGCTTTGACACTCTGGCCATTCTCACTGGCTCTGTGAAGACCCCTACACCATATAGCTGCTTACAGACATCCATTGCTGAGCCAGCTGCTTCCTGAACATCAATTTGGAAGCTTGGCATTTCACTATTTCTCTTACCCACCTCACTCATCCTGGCAGTTTGCCATATTTAGAGCTTGCCTGTCATTTTATACCTAAGTCTAACAGCACTGTCTTCATGATTCCTTTTGAGCTTGTTTTCAAATTCTTTTATCTAACAGACCAGACTAAGAACTTGAAAAATGAAACAATGATATGTCATCATGATATCTAGAGCAAAGCTTTCATTTCTCCAAATGCCTGTCTTGCATAAGTGAAGGATTACTGTGGTGGGCTTTGGAAAAGGAGAGCTGCAACAGATTCACCACATCTGATTTTCTACACCAGTGTCTCTCAACCAGGGTCAAATGCTGGGATCCTTTAATACAGTTTCTCATGTTGTAGTGAGCCCCAACCATGAAATAATTTTGTTGCTACTTCATAACTCTAATTTTGATACTGATATGAATTATAAGGTAAATATTCTGATAAGCAGATTATTTGACTCACAGGTTGAGAATTGCTGCCCTGAAACATTAACTTGTTGATGCTAAAACTAAGCAAGAAATTATATTGATGGCAACTGGATGCTTCAAAATATTTAATATAATTTTTTAAACTCAAAAAAAAAGTCTTCTTTTTTTATACCATGTCTGTTTTTCAGTGACTTACCACTTTGTATAGATCCTCCATTTTGGATGAACTGTTACAAATTAGAGACTATGATGATTGTCTTTCTAGAACTAAAGCACTGTCCTCTAGATTCTTTCCTCTCAGGCCTCATCAGTGCCCTGTGATGGTGGCCAGCGGCATGGTTAGCATTACCTGACGATATTCAGTTCACCAGTCTCTGGCTATTCCTAGCAATGGCTAACCTCTGGACAAAAGTGGAAACATTTACATCTCATTTCTGCCCTGCCCTTACCCCTGCACTATAGTTATTAGAGAAGGCAGGCTCTGACTTGTACATCTGAAACCCTCCTCACTACTTTTTCTTCAGAGTAGTGTCTTTGAGTTGCATGTCTCCTTGTCTCTTGTGACATTGCTGGAGCTGGATCAGCACTCAAGTCCCTCAAAGGAACAGAACCAAATGGAGGTAAGTAGGCACAGCATTTTCTCACACAGGTTCTAGGAGCATCAGCTATGTAAAGGAGTACTGGACTCACTGGAGGCTAGGTCTTATATGTACTAGAAGACATTTTAGAATGCCAAGCATTTTTCATGTATAAGAAAATCATAAAAAGTTATATCTAATATCACATTAGGTTTTTCCATTGAGAGAGAGAGAGAAATAGGAAGAGAGAGGGAGATCAAGCCACTTCTCAAGTTTCTATGGAAGTTTTGCAAGTACAAGAATTAGTCATGTACTGAGTGTTATTTCATGTTCCTTTTCTGAGAGATGGGAAGCCGATGGGTGGGAATCTCTGGTACAAGCTGGAGACCTGAGACCTGAGACCTGAGACAGACATTATCCTGGGAGAATATGAGGGTGACTGGAGCTGAGGTTGACAGCAGTAGGGGATATAGATTCTGACTTGGTCACCCCTTAAATCCAGCCAAGACGTCCAATGGAGGGAGAGGTACACCAACCCACACACAAAACTTTTGAACCAAAATTTACCCTCCCTACAAGATGAGCAGAGATAAAAATGTAGCAGAGTTTGAAGAAATGGCCAACCAATGAATGTCTAACTTCAGACCCACCCCATGGGAGTGGGACAGCCTTTGTCACTATTAAGGATACTCGACTATGTTTGCAGACATGAACAAAGCTAACTGTCCTCTGAGAGGCTCCATCAGCAGTGGATCTAGCAGCACATCAAAACGGATGCTGAGACCCACAACCAAACATTACACAGAGAACAGGGAATCTTCTGAGAGAGGCAGGAGAAGGATGGAGGGACCCAAAAAGGACAAGAACTCCACAAAAAGTCCAACAGAGGTTACTGTCCTACCCCCATGGGGGCTCACAGAGACTGAACTACCAACCTAAATGCATGCAAGGAATGGACTAGACCCCCTATGCTTATGGAGCTGATGGAGAGCTCAGTCTTCCTGTGGGTCCCTTAGCAACTGAAGTAGAGGCTGTCAGTGACATGGATGCAATTGCCTGCTATTGGATCACTTTCCCCTAGCCAGGCAGCTTTATCTGGCCTCAGTGGAAGACGTTACCCATAGTCCTAATATGACATGGGGCAGGATGGTGAAGGGAGGGTAAGAGGTAGCACTTCCTCCTCTGGGAAAGAGAGTGGAAGGGTGGGACTGGAAGGAGAGGAGGGAGGGGCTGTGATCAGTATGTAATGTGAATAAGTAAATAAAGAGAAAAGCAAAAAGAAGTCATTTCACAAAAGATAGTGAGAAGTCAAATATATTGACAGTGAAAATATACAGATAACCATTAAAATTGTAGATAAATTATCATTAACAGTCAATAAACTACTAAGGTGTGTTTTACATTTTAGAATTTAAAAAGAAGGGTTTTTCTCAAACAATGCTTTGTTGAAGATAAATGAAAGCTCTAGAGCAATCATAAAATAAACGGCTAAAGCACAACAGACATGTTACCCTGCCTTTGATTTTTTTTAGTACTATTTAAAGTATATAAGAGACAAAATAGAGAAGCAAAAATAAATTTCTACACCACATAAAGTGGAAGGAGACATAGAGAAAAGACTTTTTTTTTTATTAATTACACTTTATTCATTTTGCATCTCCCCATAAGCCCCTCTCTCTTCCCCTCCCGATACCACCCTCCCTCCCATTTCTGCATGCATGCCCCTCCCCAAGTCCACTGATAGGGGAGGTTCTCCTCTCCTTTCTGATCTTAGTCTATCAGTTCTCATCAAAAGTGGCTGCATTGTCCTCTTCTGTGGCCTGGTAGGGCTGCTTCCCCCTCAGGGGGAGGTGATCAAAGAGCAGGCCAATCAGATTATGTCAGAGGCAGTCCCTCTTCCCATTACTAGGTAACCCACGTAGACACTGACCTGCCATGGGCAACATCTGTTTAGGAGTTCTAGGTTATCTCCAGGAATAGTCCTTGGTTGGAGTATGAGTATCTGGGAAGTTCCCTGTGTTCAAATTTTCTTGTTCTGTTGCTCTCCTTGTGGAGTTCCTGTCCTCTCCAGCTCTTACTATTTCCCACTTCTTACATAAAATTCCATTCACTCTGCCCACCAGTTGGCCATCAGGCTCAGCATCTGCTTTGATAGTCTGCAGGGCAGAGGCTTTCAGAGGCCCTCTGTGGTAGGTTCCTAGTTTGTTTCCTGTTTTCTTCTTCTGGCTTTCAGAGGCCCTCTGTAGCAGGTTCCTAGGTTGTTTCCTGTTTTCTTCTTCTTCTGATGTTCATCCTCCTTGCCTTTCAGGTGGGGATTGAACATTTTAGTTAGGGTCCTCTCTCTTGCTTGGTTTCTTTAGATGCATAGATTTTAGTGGGTTTGTCCTTTGTTGTATGTCTATATGAGTGAGTATATACCATGTGTGTCTTTTTGCTTCTGGGACAACTCAGTCAGGATGATCCTTTCTAGGTCCCACCATTTACCTGCAAATTTCATGATCTCCTTATTTTTCATTGCTGAGTAATATTCCATTGTATAGATGTACCACAGTTTCTGCATCCATTCTTCAGTTGAGGGGCATCTGGGTTGTTTCCAGCTTCTGGCTATTACAAATAAAGCTGCTACAAACATGGTTGAGAAAATGTCCTTTTTGTGTACTTGAGCCTCTTTTGGGTATATGCCTAGGAGTGGTATGGCTGGATCTTGATGAAGCGCTATTCCTAGTTGTCTGAGAAAGGGCCAGATTGATTTCTAGAGTGGTTGTACAAGTTTGCATTCCCAGAAGCAGTGGAGAAGGGTTCCCCTTTCTCCACAACCTCTCCAGCATGTGTTGTCCCTTGAGTTTTTGATCGTGGCCATTCTGATGGGTGTAAGGTGAAATCTTAGGGTTGTTTTGATTTGCCAAAACCATACAATGGAAAAAAGATAGCATCTTCAACAAATGGTGCTGGTCCAACTGGATGTCTACATGTAGAAAAATGAAAATAGATCCATACTTATCACCTTGCACAAAACTGAAATCCAAGTGGATCAAAGACCTCAACATAAAACCAGACACATTAAATTGACTAGAAAAAAAAAGAAAGTGGGGAATACCCTAGAACTCTTTGGTACAGGAGAAAACTTCCTGAACAGAACACCAACAGCACAGGCTCTAAGAGCAACAATCAATAAATGGTACCTCATGAAACTGAAAAGCTTCTGTAAAGCAAAGGACACAGTCATCAAAACAAAGCGACTGCCTACAGATTGGGAAAGAATCTTCACCAACCCTTTATCTGACAGAGGACTCATATCCAGTATATATAAAGAACTAAAGAAGCTGAAAAGCAGCAAACCAAGTAATCCACTTAAAAAATGGGGAACAGAGCTAAACAGAGAATTCTCTGTAGAGGAATATCGAATGGCAGAGAAGCACTTAAAGAAATGCTCAACCTTATTAGCCATTAGGGAAATGCAAATCAAAACAACCGTGAGATTTTACCTGCCTTTGATTTTTTTTCTTACCATTTAAAAAAAATAAAAAGGAAAGAAAGAACTTGTGACCCTATCTAATTCTTCCAATATTTATTCACGCACAGGACCAGTGCTTTACAAGCACTCACTAAAATGTCCATCTACTCAAGAGTGCGAGGTGGGACTGCAGGTTCTGGTCTGTAAAGATCAAGAAACCTAGGTCATATAACCCTTTTGTAATTTCCAAATATTGTAGAGCTAGAGAGACATTTACTGCAGCACACCTGTTTCTTGGGAGGAATAATCATCTTAGCCTGTGAAGAAGTCTAGGACCAGGGAGATTATGCTTACTTTTAAGGAGCTGTACTTTGTGCCATCTCAATTTTATGGCTATCCATATCTTTTAAACTCTAGAAACACATATGCTTTGCTTTTATTGAAAAAAACCCAAAACAATATATATGACTGCTAAATTTTGTTTCTTCCTATTATTTCAGTAGATTGACAAGTTACCTTTCAGGTGTTAAATGTGTATTAAATACATAGAAACATATTAAAGGTACTTAAAGCGATACTAACTTACATTAAATCATCTAAATGCTTACAAGAAAGTCCAAAAATGAGCAGGAAATCAATGTCTCATATAAATAACCGAAGAAAAAAAAAGGAAGAAGGAATAATAAAAAAATAAAAAAAGAAAAGTAGGTAAAAGTTTGGCCTTAAGAGGTTAATAGCATAAACTGTTTTTCCAAAGGTTGAAAACTTAGATTCCAGAACCTGTGTTGGTTGCCTCATAACTACCTATAACTACAGCTCCTAAGGGTCTACGTATGCCTTCTTCTGGCCTCTGTGAACACATTTATGCACATATGGTATGGTCATATATAAACACAGAGTCATATATGTAAATAAAAATAAATATTAAAAAATAAAGAATTAAAATTTAAATAAATAATTGTTTAGCATAGGAGCAAATACTAGTTCCTTAAAAACCTGAAGCTACACAGTATTTGAGTATTTAAAAAATAATTTTTATTTAATTTCCACAGATAAAAGGCAAAATAAGACATGAGAAATGTGATATATCACACAAATGGAAAAATGGAAGTTTAAGAAGTTTTCATTTTTATGCACACATTAAGAAACAAAAAACAATCCCCCTGAGGGGGGAGCAGCCTTACCAGGCCACAGAGGAAGACAATGCAGCAGCTCCTGATGAGACCTAACAGACTAGAATTAGAAGGAATAAAAAGAAACCTCCCCCACCAGTGGACTTGGGGAGGGACATGCCTGGAGAAGGGAAAGGAAGAGAGGGATTGGGAGGGGAGGAGGGAGGGAACTAGAGGGGGATACAAAGTAAATAAATTGTAATTAAAAATGAAATTAAAATTAAAAAAGAAACAAAAAACAAAGTAATTATTATATTGGAAAATATAACTTATGAGAACTCAGATACAAAGAGAAAATATACACAAAAATACAAACTAAAATATTTGAAAGTCAATGTCCCTAGATCTCTTAGTGTTTGTATTTAAATCTCCTCAGCCTAACTGAAAATAGTATCCTGTAAAGAAAACAAACCATTGCCTCACCCAAAGTTATCTACTCCTGTGTGAAATGAAAGGCCCAGAGGAATCTGTCTCCTCCTTTAGGTCCCATCTTATGCTACTTATAAATCATACACCCATCTGATCCTAGTCTATCAGGTCTCATCAGGAGAGGCTGAAGTTGGAAGGGGAGGAGGACCTTACCTATCAGTGGACTGGGGGATGGGCATGGTTCTAGGAGAGAGAGGGAGGGTGGGAATGGGAGGAGAAGAGGGAGGGAGCTACAGGTGGGATACAAAGGGAATAACACTCATTTAGACATGTAATATAGGATAAACCTACTAAAATCTGTACACCTAAAGAAACTAATCAAGAGGAAGGACTCTGACTAAAATGCTCAGTTCCCATCCCGGAAGGCAAAGAGGATGGACATCAGAAGAAGAAGAAAACAGGAAACAAGTTAGGAACCAACCACAGAGGGCCTCTGAAAGCCTCTGCCCTGCAGACTATCAAAACAGATGCTGAGAGTTGTGGCCAACTGTTGGGCAGAGTGGATGGAATCTTATGAAAGAAGTGGGAAATACTAAGATCTGGAGAGGACAGGAGTTCCACAAGAAGATCAACAGAACCAGAAAATTTGAACACAGGGGTCTTTCCAGAGACTCATACTCCAACCAAGGACCATACATGAAGATAACCTAGAACCACTACACAGATGTAGCCCATTTCAGTTCAGTGTCCAAGTGGGTTCCATAGTAATGGGAACAGGAACTGCCTCTGACATGAACTGATTGGCCTGCTCTTTGATCACCTCTCCCTGAGGGGGAAGCAGCCTTACCAGGTCACAGAAGATGACAATGCAACCACTCCATATGAGATCTGATAGACTAAGTTCAGAAGGAAGGAGAGGAAGACCTCCCCTATCAGTGGACTTGGGGAGGGGCACGTATGGAGAAGGGGGAAGGAAGGTGGGATTAGGAGGGGAGGAGGGAGAGGTTTATGGGGGGATACAATGTGAATAAAGTGTAATTAATAAAAAAGAAAAACATTAAAAAAAGAAAAAAATCATACAACTGCTTAATATTTCTAGAGCTATCTGTTTGCTTTTAGTGGTAGAGAACTTTATCTTCTTTTCCAAGAATTACATGTTTATAGTCTAGAGCAAAAGATAGTATTTCCATCCACATCCTCAAATCCATCCATATTCCCACCACTGTCTTCAATCTGATATCCAAGTTTAAAGAGTGATAGAATATCCAGCATTATTCACCAAGCATGCATAACCCTTGTCCATGTCATAGAAAGCCCCCAGTCCCCTTAAATGAAGCTCAGATGCTCATCTGTATAGGGGGCCTACCTCCTGATTATTCATGGTCCATGGTTCATGTGCCAGTTTCTGCAAGCCCCTGGGAACCCTGGTAAATTGGCTCTGTTGTTCTTCTTGTGTAGATCCTGTTACCCCTAGGTCCTTTTATTCTTCCCATGATGTTTCCATAAGATGCTCATCTCTTCACCCAATGTTTGGTTGTGAGTCTCAGCATCTGCTTAATACACTGCTGGGTAGAGACTCTCAGAGGTCAGCTATGCTAGGTTCCTATCGGCAAGCATGGCAGAATAACATTAATAATGTCAGGGATTGGTGCTCTCATGGGATGGGTTTCACTTTGGTCCTAAAATTGGTTGAACATTATTTCAATCTCTAGTCTACCTTTATCCTTGCACATCTTTTTTAAAAATTCTTTATTAATTACAGTTTATTCTCTTTGTATCACCCCTGTGGTTCCCTCCCTCCTCCTGTCCCAATTCCTCCCTTCCTCCATCCTGTGCATGCATGGCATGCCCTTCCCCAAGTCCACTGATAGGAGAGGTCTTCTTTTCCTTCCTTCTGATCCTAGTCAATTAGGTCTCATCAGGACTGGCTGCATTGTCTTCTTCTGTGGCCTGGTAATGCTGCTCCCCCCAAAGGGGGAGGTTTTAAAGGGCAGGCTAATTGATTCATGTCAGAGGCAGTCTCTGTTTCTATTACTATGGAACCCCCTTGGATACTGAACTGCCATGGACTACATCTGTGCAGGGGTCTTAGGTTATCTCCACGAATGGTCCTTGGTTGGAGTATCAGTCTCAGGAAAGACCCCTGTGCTCAGAATTTTTGGTTCCGTTGCTCTCTTTGTGGAGTTCCTGTCCTCTCCAGATCTTACTGTGTCCCACTTCTTTCTTAAGATTCCCTGCACTCTGCCCAAAGGTTGGTCATAGGTCTCATCATGTGCATTGATAGTCTGCAGGGCAGAGGCTTTCAGATGTCCTCTGTGTCAGGCTCCTGACTTGTTCCCTCTTTTCTCTTCTTCTAATGTACATCCTCTTTGCCTTTCTGGATAAGGATTGAGCATTTTAGGAAGAGTCCTCGCTCTTTAGGTGTACAGATTTTAGTAGGTTTATCCTATATTATTGGTACTGGCATAGAAACAGACTGGTGGATCAATGGAATTGAATAGAAGACCCAGAAATAAATCCACATACTTATGGACACCTAATTTTTGACAAAGATGTCAAAACCATTTGATGGAAAAAAGTTAGCATCTTCAACAAATGGTGCTGGTCCAACTGGATGTCTACATGTAGAAAAATGCAAATAGTTCCATACTTATCACCCTACACAAAACTAAAGTCCAAGTGGATCAAAGACCTCAATATAAAACTAGACACACTAAACCTGTCAAAAGAAAAAGTGAGGAAGAACCTTGAACTCACTGGCATAGGAGACAACTTCCTGAACAGAAAATATCAACAGCACAGGCTCTAAGAGCAACAATCAATAAATGGGACCTCATGAAACTGAAAAACTTCTGTAAAGCAAAGGACACTGTCCTCAGAACAAAACAACTGCCTACAGATTGGGAAAAGATCTTGCACATCTTATAAGCAGGATGAATTTTGGGCCAATTTTTGTGGGTAGGTTGGTGTTCCACTTCCTTTACTAGAAGTCCTGTCTTGTTAGAGGGTGTTCTCTTTAGTTTCCATGACCCCCATTACTAGAAATCTCAGATAGAGCCATCCCCATATCCTCCCAAGTAGCCTACCTTGTCTTAGGTCTCCATCTTGTCAGAAAGAAGCCCCTAACCACGGTTTCTCTCTTCTCTGCAAGCCTTCTGTCCTCCTACTCCTGCTCCTCACTGGTCTGATTCCCACCCTCATTTCTCTCTGCCATTCTTCTCTTCAACAACTTCAGCTTCCTATTCCATTTCCCCTCAGAGTGAGATTTATACACCCTTCACGTGGGTCTGCCTTGCTACTTATCTTCCTAAGATCTGTGAATTGTAGTTTGTTTATCCTGTATCTTATTGCTAAAAACTTCTTATGAGTAAGTGCATATGATGTCTGTCTTTCTGGTCTGAATTACCTCACTCAGGATGATCTTTTCTAGTTCCATCCTTTGCCTAAAAATTTCAGGATCTCCTTGTTTTTAACAGCTGAGGAGTATTCCATTGTGTAAATATACCACAATTTCTTCATCCAGTCTTTGGCTGAGGAATATTTAAGTTGTTTCCAGACTCTGGCTATTAGGAGCAAAGCTTCTATGAACATAGATGAGCAAGTGTTCTTGCTGTATGATAGAGCATCTTTTGGGTAATGCCAAGGAGTGTTATTTCTGGGTCTTTAGGTAGAGTTATTTTAAATTTTCAAATAAAGTCTCAGTTTGGTTTCTGGAGTGGTTGTATAAGTTTACACTTCTATCAGCAATGGAGGAGTGCTCCCCTTTCTCCACATTCTCTCCAATATGTGCTGTCACTTGAGTTTTTGGTATTTGCCCTTTTGATGGGTGTAAGGTGAAATCTCAGAGTCTTTTTTGATTTGCATTTCCTGATGACAAAGGATGTTGAGCATTTCTTTAAGTGCTTTTCTGCCATTCAAGATTAATACTCCTCAAACTATTCCACAAAATAGAAACAGAAAAAACATTGTCCAACTCATTCAATGAGGCTACAACCACTCTGATACCTAAATCACACAAAGAAACAGCAAAGAATGATAATTTCAAACTAAGTTCTCTTATGAACATTTGTGCAAAAGTACTCAACAAAATACTCACAAATCAAATCCAAGAACACATCAAAATTATCACCCACTATGATCAAGGAGGATTCATCTCCGGCATGCAGGGATCCATCAATGTAATCCATCACATAAACAAAATGAAAGAAAATAAAAACATTATCATCTCATTAAATGCTGAAAAAGCTTTTGACAAAATTCAACACTCCCTCATATTAAAAGTCTTGGAAAGATCAGGGATACTAGGCACATACCTAAACACAATAAAGACAATATACAGCAAGCCTATAGTCAACATTCAATTACATGAAGAGAAACTTAAAGCAATCCCATTGAAATCAGGACAATATAAGGCTGCCCACTATCACATTATCTCTTCCATATAGCACTTGATGTCCTAGCTGGAGTAATAAGAAAACTAAAGGAGATCAAGGGGGTACAAACTGAAAAGGAAGAAGTCAAAGAATTGCTATTCACAGATTATATGATAGTATACATTAATGACAAAAAAAAAAAAAAATCCCACCAGAGAACTCCTACAGCTGATAAGCACCTTCAGTAAAGTGACTGGATACAAAAATAATTTAAACAATTAGTAGCCCTCCTGTATACAAACTACAAATAGGCTGAGAATAAAATTAGGGAAACTACACACTTCACAATAGCTACAAATTATATAAAGTAACTTGGTGTAACTCTAACCAAGCCAGTGAAAGACCTGTCTTACAAGAACTTCTGAAAAAGTATGAAAAGTCTCTGTAGAAAAAAAAAATCAAAATGATATTAGAAGATGGAAAGCTGTCTCATGCTCATAGATTGATAGGATTAACATAATAAAAATGGCCATCTTACCAAAAACAATCTACAGATTCAATGCAATTCCCATCAAAATACCAACACAATTTTTTTTTACAGACCTTGAAAGAACAATTCTTAAGTTTATATAAAGGAAAAAAATAAAATAGCTAAAATAATTTTATCCAATAAAAAAATTATGGAGGTATCTCCACCCCTGACTTCAAGCTATATTACAGAGCAATATATATATATATATATATATATATATATATATATAGATAGATAGATAGATAGATATAGATATATAGATATAGATATCAACTGCATGGTACTGGCATAGAAGAGACGATAGATCAAGGGAATCAAATAGAAAACCAAGAAATAAACCTAGACTCTGTGAGTAGAATAAAACTGTAGTCTACAGACTGGAAAAAGATCTTCAATAATCCTACATCTGACAAAGGGGTAATATCCAGAATATATACAGAACTCAAGGAATTAAACATCAACAAGCAAAATAACACAATTAAAAATGGGATACAGAGCTACATAGAAAATTCTCACCTGCAGGCTATTTTCTAGCAATTTACCTTACATATATGTTCATACATATGGCTTAAATATGAAGATAATGAGTATAGTATTATTAGTAATTACATAAGAATGAGAAGAATATAATATTCATTTAAAACTACTGGCTGTATTGCAATTACATCAATATGCTGTCAATTCAGCCATTAACAACAGTAACAACAAACACCATGAGTATTATTTATCAGTAGGGAATGTTATTGCAGAGCAGTTCCTTCTGAATTGAAATATTGCTTCTCATAGGGACTGGGGTTGCGCTCACTAGATGCAAGAGGGAAAATAAAATGTCACATGTCTGGGAAAACAGAAACTTGACAGATTCTTGAAGGCTCCCTTCCCAGGCTACAGAAGCAACATGTGCTAGCCAGGGAGAGACACAGCAGCATAGAGACAGAGAATATATTTCTCAGATTTTTAGAGCTGTCTATCAGTTGTGTAAAGAGCTTCAGGATTGATTTCCAGGGTCCTCATTTAATGTTGCAGTGGGTTTTTCAGTTAAACAACTGCTTTTGAGTCACTCCTTCCTTTAAAAGTAACCCTCAGCCATCATAAAAAACCCTCAGCTGAAATAAAATAAAAACTCATTTACCAAGGTGGGCTTTGGTGCAATAGTTATTTCGGTTAGTTCTTGGATCTTTTTGAGAGATAAATAGTGTGCAAGTCTGTGTGTGTATGTTTAGCATCTTCTCATGAAAATTCTCTTGCAGAACAAACATTCTGAAAGATATATTTAAAACTGAAAAGTAATATGTAGAACAATACTACCATTTGTATGAGAGAAAATTAAAAACATGCATGTATGCATTATACATATCTGGAAAGTATCCCCGGATGCATAAAAAACATCCTATTGATTAGCTGAGAGGAGCATTCATCACTAGAGGTTAGCAGTCAAAGAGAACAATGTTACCTTATTATAGTTTAAAAAAAATCTTAAAGTTAGCTGGAGTTTTATGTATTCAAACACAAAACTTAAATATTTAAATTAAAAATACCAAAGTCTGAAGTTAAAATCCATTTGATTCTTGAATAACAATGTCTTATAAATGAAAATTAAGTATCAAAGTTTATAGAACAATTATACTGAGCCCAACTAAGAGGTAAGTGTTCTCCTAAATGACTAGTGAATCATGAAAAGACCAAATGTGCAATTTGAGGTTTGAAAAAAAAAAAAACTTATGTACACATAAACATCACACTTCAAAGCAACTGTGATCTCATTACAACTATATCAAAATTAAAACCATAAATAAAAAAATAAAAAAATAAAATAAGGTAAAAGTTTTAGAATGTCAAACAGTGCCAGATGTATATAATTTATAGTGACAATTTCAGTTTTTTCTCCTTTTTCCTTCTTCTTTTGAGGTTTTTAAAGTACATATTTGTGTTTACTCTAATTTTATGTGTTGTCTGCATGTATATCTGTGCATGTACCCACCATGTGTTTTCCTCTTGCCTTAAGATGACAGAGAACCTCAGAATCCCTGTCACTAAACTTACATTTGGTTGCAGGCACTGTACATGTACTGGGAACAAAACCCTGGGTTTCCTGTGAGAGAACCGCTGAATCCTAACTCCAGTTCTCCCTTTCATCTTACACATAACATAAGCACTTGCTCTAGATTCATTGACGTAACCTGTAGTGGATGTTGCCATTAATAGTAAAATGAAATAACGTTCACAATAAGAATATGATAAGTAGAAAGAGATACTAGTAATTAAAGTATAAAAATTTGTATAATGTTAAATATATATAATGAATATATAATCTTCTCTGACTTATTTTATTCTTTCTAGGCCTCAAAATAAAGAAAATTTAAAAATATATAACTAAAGAGAAAGTAATAGACTTTTTTCTCTGGGATGAAAGTAGGTGTGGGGAGAGATGCTTAAGACACAATATATAATAGACTGTTATGACCACAAACATTACCTGTGTGATAATGAACAAGATATATCAAAAATGTCAAAAACTGCAATAAATTTAAAGCAGTATTTTATGCTTGGTTATTTAAATAACCAAGACCATTTGGTTATTTAAATAACCAGATTAAGCTTTATAAATAATCACTTTATACAGTTACTTTATCGTCTCAGATTTATGAATGAGGAACTTGAGGAAATAACACATAAGGGGAAGTGTCCAAGGTCACACAGCCAGGCCACCACAGCGCTATTCAGATGTCATTTGCTTGCTCCTAATAACCTCTGTTCCACCCTCTCTATTTACAGAGCCTCACAGTATTGACCAAACCTAGTTCTGAGTAATCTCAGTATCATAGAAAAGAAATACTTTTATTTGCTGTTATTTGAATAACAGCAAAGCAGCATGTTCCTCAAAACCCAGAAATTGCATAAAGTTCATTCACATAGTAGCTTTAAGTGAGTAAATGCATATCCGTAGAAACTTAACTGTTTATAACTAGATGTAAGAAAAAAAATGAAGACAAGAAATGATATATTTATGAAGGTTTTGCATTAGCTTTTTTGTCTTAGTGACAAAATGTCAAACAAAAGCAATCTAAGGAAGAAAGGCTTTATTTCTTTTGAGGGCACAGTCTACTATAGAAGGAAAGGCAGGGTGGCAGGAGTAGAGGGAAGGTGACATACCACACCTATAGTCGGGAGGCAGAGAGAGATGAATTCTGGTGCTCATCTCATTTGTTCCTGTGAGTCCACAACACTGGCCCAGGGAAAAAATGTTGCTAACCTTTAAGGTAAGTCTTCTCATCTCACTTTACCCCATCAAGTGGCTCACAGACATGCACAAATGTTTGTTTCCACAATGATTCCTTATCATGTTTATAATATTAATCAGTACAGGCCTGAAAAACAAGACAACCTTGTTCCTTTCCTCAATGGAAGTTTCCCTCTCTTACAAAGATACCAATTTCCTCAAAGGTAATAAAAAATGTGCTCTAAAAGAGTTTATAATAGAAAAGAGCAAATAGGTCAGTGAAGAAATACAGCACTCAGTGCTAAAGCCCTGGGGGAAAGCTTCTAACAGATGGTTGAATGTATCTTCTCAATGCCACTGTCAGTGAAGTCATTCTGAAAGTTGTAAAGAGCCCATGGTGGAATTGAAAAGAGAAGCTAAACCATCTGAGTTTCCTCTAATTGAATTGTTGGCCAAAGAGGTCCCATGGATATCCATGAAACAACTCAGGTAATTGCCAAGACTGTGGGTTGCTCTCCACAAACTTACAAGGCCTCATAACCAAAAACAACACCCGTAAAAATAAAATTCATTGAACTTGAAAAAGCTGGACTGGTGCCTGCCTACACAGAGCCTTCACCCCTATTGGTTAGCATAGTATAGTAGGGTATTCTACGTGCTACCAGAAGAGCAAAGAAATATAAACACAAGGCCATCTACAACCCTTTACCTACAATGGTTTCCTGCCTTCAAGATATGCTAGGGCAATGGTAGAAAAACACGTGGAGTAATCATCCAAAATCTAATTTGATGAAAGGTGCACTCTATGAGCTGGAATCCATACATAACACTCCTTAGTTGACTAAGAACCTGAGATTAGACATCCCAGAGCCCTAGGGCAAAATCAAATGCTACTGTTATAAACAGAAGGAAGGAAGGAAGGAAGGAAGGAAGGAAGGAAGGAAGGAAGGAAGGAAGGAAGGAAGGAAGGAAGGAAGGAAGGAAG
>NW_026585797.1:30591475-30602691 GCF_907164565.1 Psammomys obesus | reverse complement strand
AAGGAAGGAAGGAAGGAAGGAAGGAAGGAAGGAAGGAAGGAAGGAAGAGCAAGCCCGATCCCTGGAAGCCCTCAATGGCCACCTGGGAAAGACAGGTGAGAACTCTCTGCACCATCTCCCTGCTCAAACCAGGCCACTTGTCAAACACAGCAGCAGTGAGCTATGCCTGGCTCCCTGCACCCTCCATATACTAAACCTAACCACTACTTGCATTCTCAGGAATAGGGAAGGAGTGATGGGGAAGAGAGAAGGAGGGGGACTGGGAAGAGATGAGGGAAGGGGCTAGGAGCAGGTTGTGTAGTGAATAAATAATTTAATAAAATAAACACACACACACAAATAACAAGAACCTGGGAAATATAGCAGCACAAGAACCCAATTAAAACACTGTACTTTAACACAGCTGAGGAACAAGAAAATAACCTTATATCTGGTCCCATGAAGATGATAGAGGTCTTTAAAGAAGAAATGAATAAATCCCTTAAAGAAATTCAGGAAATAAGTCTTACTTATCTGTGAACCCTGTGAGTTACAATACTATATCTTTTCTTAGCACTTTATGTTTTATGTGTGTGTATATGTTGTGTGTCTGTGTGTGTGTGTGTGCACATACATGTCATATTGCACATGTGGAGTCACAGGACAGTGCTGCTGAGTTAGTTCACAACTTCTACATTTAAGTGTCTTCTAGGCAGCCGGGCACAGTGATACACATTTGTACCAGCACTCAGGGAGCGGAGGCTGGTGGATCTCTGAGTTCTAGGCCAACCTGATCTACAAAGTGAGTATAAGACAGGCAAGGCTACACAGAGAAACCCTATCTCAAGAAAACCAAAACAAAACAAAAAGGGGGGATTCTAGGTATTGTCCTCATGTAGTCAGGCTTATACAGAAAGAGCCTTTACCTATTATGCCACCTTGCCAACTCATCACTGTGTCTTTTTTGCTTTATTTATGTTGGGTTGATCATTGCTTTTGTGAACCAAAGCTGTCATATGCCATTCAGGCCTACATAATTTTTACCATTTTGCTATGTTAAATGAATTATTAATTACACCATTTTTTAGCTTATTATATAAATTGTGTTTAAACTGTGCATGGTATAATTGGCAAAAGGGACTTCCATCTCTATGGTTCAACCTAAGGCAATAGCAATAAGCTGTATACGTCAGCATACATTCTTTGGACAGCGTTGACCAGTAACTCAGAAGAGGAGACTCTCATGCCTGGTGCTGTGTTTGTTTAGAAATTCCAGAGAGAGAATTGTATATTTATATATTTGTACAGAGAGTTATGTGTGTTATAATTTTAGGTAGTTATTTACAATTAATATAACTTACTCTCTGTGTGTTCTCATTAAGTTCTAAAATTGTTGAGCAATTATCAGATAAATGCAATCAATTACTTCCAATTAATGTCAGATTGCAAAAAAATTGAGAATATCAGTAATGACAAAAATGAGAATGATCAGTAAAAAGATGTAAAACAAATCATGTTCCAATTTTGACGTTTCCTACATTTATTCTCCCTATTTTTATTTATTGACAAGTCACCAGTGTTTATCTAACAAAAATATTTTGGCTTAGAACAAAATTTAAAATAAACATATACACACTACATAAATATAATTACATACTAAATAAAGTAAAATGAAACTCTGTATACATAATTGTATAATATATTTAGAAAATAAACATAAAATTAAAACTTACTCTCAAATCTCTTCTGTCCCTCCTAATATAAAATAAATAAGCTACCTGTATTAATGAATATGTAAAATTAAATATGTAAATCTTTGATTGAGAAAATTATTTTTTTTAACTTTTATTAGTTACACTTTATTCACTTTGTATCCCCCCCATAAACTTCTCCCTCCTCCCCTCCTAATCCCACCTTCCTTCCCCCTTCTCCATACGTGCCCCTCCCCAAGTCCACTGATAGGGGAGGTCCTCCTCTCCTTCCTTCTAAACTTAGTCTATCAGATCTCATCAGGAGTGGCTGCATTGTCATCATCTGTGGCCTGGTAAGGCTGCTCCCCCCTAAGGGGAAGTGATCAAAGAGCAGGCCAATCAGTTCATGTCAGAGGCAGTCCTTGTTCCCATTACTATGGAACCCACTTGGACAATGAACTGCAATGAACTTCATCTGTGCAGGGGTTCAAGGTTACCTCCATGTATGGTACTTGGTTGGAGTATGAGTCTCTGGGAAGTTCCCTGTATTCAAATTTTCTGGTTCTGTTGCTCTCCTTGTGGAGCTCCTGTCCTCTCCAGATCTTAGTATTTCCCACTTCTTTCATAAGATTCCATGCACATTGCCCAACAGTTGGCCATAACTCTCAGCATCTGCTTTGATAGTCTGCAGGACAGAGCCTTTCAGAGGCCCTCTGTGGCAGGTTCCTAACTGTTTCCTGTTTTCTTCTTCTGATGTCCATCCTCTTTGCCTTTCGGGATGGGAATTGAGCATTTTAGTCAGGGTCCTCTTTCTTGATTAGTTTCTTTAGATGTACAGATTTTAGTAGGCTTATCCTATATTATATCTATATGAGTGAGTATATACCGTGTGTGTCTTTCTGCTTCTAGGACAGCTCACTCAGGATGATCCTTTCCAGTTTCCACCATTTATCTGCAAATTTCATGATTTCCTTATTTTTCATTGCTGAGTAGGGCTAATATCCAGTATATATAAAGAACTCAATAAGCTGAAAAGCAACAAACCAAGTAATCCAATTAAAAAAATGGGGAACAGATCTAATCAGAAAATTCTCTGTAGAGGAATATCGAATGGAAGAGAAACACTTAAAGAAATGCTCAATGTCATTAGCCATTAGGGAAATGCAAATCAAAACAACCCTGAGATTTCACCTTACACCCACCAGAATGGCCAAGATCAAAAACTCAAGTGACAACACATGCTGGAGAGGTTGTGGAGAAAGGGGAACCCTTCTCCACTGCTGGTGGGAATGTAAACTTGTACAACCACTCTGGAAATCAATCTGGCACTTTCTCAGACAACTAGGAATAGTGCTTCCTCAAGATCCAACCATAACACTCCTAGGCATATATCCCAAAGAGGCTCAAGTACACAATAAGGACATTTGCTCAACCATGTTTGTAGCAGCTCTATGTGTAATAGTCAGAATCTGGAAACAGTCCAGATGCCCCTCAACTGAAGAATGGATGCAGAAATTGTGGTACATCTACACAAGAGAAAATTAAATTTTAATATAAAAATTTAGTATAAAATTTAATAAGATTTATGCTTCTTAGTAGCTTTGTCTTCTAATGCCTCAATGCTTAGGCTACAACACACAGAAATATAGGATTTTTATTTTTGCTAATATTCTATATAATAGCACAGTAAATGGTATTCATGGATTTACATGGTTCAAGCCTATACCACCATTGAAAAAGAAAAGTGGAAAGCTTTTTTTTTTTTCTTTTTTTTTTTCTTTTTTAAGCTGTGGACAACAGAGTCATTGATAAATCACAAGAGCCTCAAATTTAAGTTTGTGATCTTTAACTGAATGAGTCAGTCAAGACATTACATATTCATCTTTCCTTCAGTAGTCAAACTGCTTCCAGAGTTTCAAACACATGTATTGACCTAGACCAGCAGGTTGTACTTCAGTGATAGAGTTCTAAGAGAGAATACCAGGAGACCAGAAGCTAAAAAGAGAGATAAGTTTGGGATCAGGTCTTGCACAAGCTATGGCTAATGTCAAACAAGCTTATTAAAAAGTGCCTCGTCTTATATACTATTTTCTAGACACAAAAGGAGACAGAGTCAGCAAAATATCACACAATGGGCCAAAGTCTTTGGGTAGCTAATCAAGCAATGTGGTACAAGTCGAGCAGAGAGCATCTCAAGAGCATTAAAAACGGAGCACACAATGGCCTTGGGAATGACAACTCCAGTTTCTACAGCGGGAAAAGACAAGTTCCCAAGAATTTTAACATTAATTTCTTTTAGGGTCAAGCCCCCCGGCCTCAGACTGACCTTGCCAAGCATCCTGGTGGGCAAGGACTCAGAACTAGCTTCCTTTTCTCCTTTCACCAGAACCACTGAGAAAGCCTTGGACTGCTCTAGCTCTCAATGCTGTATTTGTAAATCCATCCATTTATTCCTAAATATTTATTTTTATTCTATATATAATGTATTCTTGCCTACTTGTATGCCTATACACCAAGTACATGAATTGCCTGTGAAGACCAAAAAAGGACATTGAATCTTCTGGGGTTACCAATGGTTGTTAGATACCACATGGGTGCTGGGAACTGAACCCAAAGCTCCTATAAGAACAGAAAGTGCTTTTAACTGTAGATGCCTGTTCTAGACCCCTACTTAGACTTTTATGATTTACAATAATTTTTAACAAATAGAGTGTATTTAATGTGTTATTTCGTTGAAACTTCTGATGCATTAAAAGTCTAGAACAAATAAATAACATTTTCAGGTGCAAATTAGGTAGTTCAGAGATTTAGATAATACTTTTAAACATTTGTTGATCAAGAATTTTAGGATACTCTCAGAAGAAGAGGACTGTAACTGTCCAAAATATCTGTCAAATGGCCATGGGGACCATGTTTCCATTACTCTCACATGTTATCAAATATTATAAAGTAGAAATTAAAAGTATAGGTTTGCATATCTCAGTCCTCTTTTGTCAAGGAAAATGGTAGATTGCTCAGTGGTTAAGAGCACTAGCTGCTCTTCCAGAAGACCTGGGTTCAAGTCCAAGAATTCACTAGTTAATAAATATTTGACACCTCAAAGTGTCCATATAACATAAAAAAATAGTTTTATATATTTCAGGTATTTGATTCAAATAACAATACTCATATTTTATCAGATGAATTATAATATTTCAAGATATCCACAAACTCTTTAATTCTAAATTATATAGATGATATTTTTTATTTCTTTTTTAATTTTTTATTAATTATAGTTTATTCACTTTGTATCCAGGCTGTAACCCTCTCCCTCATTCCCTCCCATACCCTCCTTCCTTCTTCTCCACCCATGCCCCTCTCCCAGTCCACTGTTAGGGGAGTTTTTCCTCCCCTTCCTTCTGATACTAGTCTATCAGGGCTTATCAGGAGTGGATGCATTGTCTTCCTCTGTGGTCTGATAAGGCTACACTCCCCTGAGGGGGAGGTGATCAAAGATTTCCTGAACTCTGCCCAAAGCTATGAGCCTTAGCATCTGCTTTAGTATCAAGCTGGGTAGTCTTTCAGAGGCCCTCTGTGGTAGGCCCCTGTCCTGTTCCCTGTTTTCTCTCTCTTCCAGTGTGCATCCCTTTCCCTTCTGAGTAAGGATTGATTACCTCACCCAGGGTACTCCTTCTTGCTTGGCTTCTTTAGGTGTATGGATTTTAGTGTGTTCATCCTATAATATATGTCTATCCTATATCATATGTCTCATATTCACTTATGAGTGAGTATATACCATGTGTGTCTTTCTGCTTCTGTGATAGCTCACTCAGGATGATCTTTTTGAGTTCCTACCATTTGCCTGCAAATTTCATGATTTCCTTGTTTTTAATTGCTGAGTAATATTCCTCTGTGTAAATGTACCACAATTTCTGTATCCCTTCCTCCATTGAGGTACATCTGGGTTGTTTTCAGATTCTGACTATTATGAACAAAGCTGCTACGGACATGGTTGAGCAAATGTCCTTGTTGTATACTTGAGAATCTTTTGGATATATGCCTAGGAGTGGTATAGCTGGATCCTGAGGTAACACTATTCCTAACTGTCTGAGAAAGCGCCAGATTGATTTGCAAAGTGGTTGTACAATTTTACATTCCCAACATCAATGGAGGAGTGTTCTCCTTTCTCCATATCCTCTCCAACATGTGTTGTTACTTGAGTTTTTTATCTTAGCCATTCTGATGGATGTAAAGTAAAATATCAGGGTCATTTTGATTTGCTTTTCCCTGATGGCTAAGGATGCTGAACATTTCCATAAGTGTTTCTCTGCCATTCATATTCCTCTACAGAGAATTCTTTCTTTAGGTCTGTACCCCATTTTTTTTTTAATTGGACTACTCTATTGGTTGCTTCTTAACTTCTTCAGTTCTTTATATATTCTGGATATCAGCCCTCTGTCAGATATAGGTTTGGGAAAGATCCTTTCCCAAAATGTAGGCTGTCGTTTTGTTCTGACGACAGTGTCCTTTGCTTTACAGAAGCTTTTCAGTTTCATAGGTCCCATTTATTGATTATTGATCTTGGAGCCTGCGCTGGTGGTGTTATGTTCAGGAAGTTGTCTCCTGTGTCATTGAGTTCAAGGTTCTTCCCCACTTTTTCTTTTAACAGGTTTAATGTGTGTGGTTTTATGTTGAGGTTTATGATCCACTTGGACTTAGTTTTGTGCAGGGTGATAAAGATGGATATATTTGCATTATTCTACATGAAGTCATCCAGTTAGACCAGCACCATTTGTTGAAGATTCTGTCTTTTTTCTATTGTATGGTTTTGGCTTTTTTGTCAAAACTCAAGTATCCGTAGGTATGTCAATTTAATCGTGGGTCTTCCAATTGATTCTATTGATCCATCATTCTGCCTCTATGCCAGGAATACTCAGTTTTTATTACTATTCCTCGATAGTACATCTGGAGATTAGGGATGGGAATACCTCCAGAAGCTCTTTTATTTTACAGGATTGTTTTAGCAATTCTGGGTTTTTGTTTTGCTGTGTTATATTGAGAATTGTTCTTTCAAGTTCTGTAAAGAATTATACTGGTATTTTGATGGGAATTATTGAATCCAAAGATCGCTTTTGGCAAAATGGCCATTTTCATTATGTTAATCCTACCAATCCATGAGCATAAGATACCTTTTCTTCTTCTGATATCTTCTTCAATTTCTTTCCTCAAAGACTTGAAGTTATTTTTTTTTTATTTTTATTTTTTTACAGATCTTTCACTTGCTTGGTTAGAGTCAAACCAAGGTACTTTATGTAATTGGTGGCTATTGTGAAGGGAGTAGTTTCCCTAATTTCTTTCCCAGTCCTTTTGTCTTTCAAATACAGGACTACTGATTTTTGAGATAATTTTTTATCCAGCCACTTTGCTGAAGATGCTTATCAGCTGCAAGAGCTTTTTGGTAGAATTTTTGGGGTCCCTCAAATGTACTATCATATCATCTGCAAATAGTGATACTTTAACTTCTTTCAGATTTGTATTCCCTTATTCTCCTTTAGTTGTCTCATTGTTCTAGCTAGGACTTCAAGTACTATGTTGAAGAGATATGGAGAGAGTGGGCAGCTTTGCCATATCACTAGTTTTGGTGGGAATGATTTAAGTTTCTCTCCATTTAGTATGATGTTGGCTATAGGCTTGCTGTATATTGTCTTTACTATGTTTAAGTATGTGCCTTGTATCCCTGACCTCTCCAATACTTTAAACATGAATGGATGTTGGATTTTGTCCAATGCTTTTTAAGCATATAAAGAGATGATCGTGTGGTTTTTTTCCTTCAGTTCGTTTATATGCTGTAGCTGAGGGAGGAATGTCTCAGGTGCTGGTGTGCAAGCGTGGGTATGTGAGTGAAATTGTGCCTTGAAGGACAGGGTGCCAGAGATTGTAGATGCCTGTAATGTGGAGCTTAAGAGCAGGATGGGGTATGGGTGCTGGTTTTGTTCACGGGCGCAAAATGCATGTACAGGTGCCCAAATATCTCAGTGCCTTATAGGCCTTTTGTACTGTCTTCCTCATACTCAGATCTGTATGGGCTCCAGGAACCATTTCCCTGGATTTCACCGGTAGACCCCCTGAACAGGGCCTTCAGTGTTGAGAATGCTGTGCCAAGGATCCCTATGTTGTTCACAGTGTGGGTGTGGTTGGGAAGGATCTGATGTCTGGTTGCTAGCCTAGAGGGACCCTGGATCTGGGGCTCTGCACGCACTCACTTGATGGTGCATTCGCTTGCATCCCGGCCTAAAGGAGAGTACAGGTGTTCCCCCTGTTCCCTACTCTCAGATTTGAGACCACATGGGCAAATGAGAGTGTAGGAGATCCGTCAGCTCGGTGGTGTCCAGTGTTTGACCGGGCAGGGAGACCCCTACTTGGGGTAGCCACCTCTGTCGTCTCGGTCACTGAGTGTGGATGCTCCTGCTTGGGCTAGCTGCCACCCCACCACTGTTGCAGACCTGGGAGGCTGGTTACAGCAGCCTCCTGGCAGGCCTGTACAGCCGCCTGTCTCCTCCAGAGATCTGGGATGCCTGCCTCTGCTCTCTCACTCACCGAGCAGACACTCCTGGGCTTTGGGCAGCACCCACTTCCTGCCACCTCTGCAGAACAGGGAGGCCCATTCTTGGGGTAAAAGGGAAGTATACGAGATTCGAATATTCTCTACTCTCAGTCCCCAGAGATGTCCATGGGTGACCTGGATACAAACTGTCCGAGGTCCCGTGTTGTCTCCTCTTGCCCAGGAAGCCTCAGTGTAGACATTCTGGCTTCAGCTGCCCCTCCAATCACCAGTTTTGGAGTTTTGGATCCTGTGACCCTCATATAAGGTATGTGCTGGTCACTGCCATCTTGGAGTTCCTACAGCTGATCTTTTATTTATCAAGACTTGTCTATGAAATATTCCTTTGAGCTTTGCGGTGTACATAATTCAATAGTATCAAGAGAAGATAAGAAGAGAATTTGAGCAAGATTAACTGAAACAGAAACATATGATAAATTAAGAAGAAAAGAACAACTACCAAGGACATTTTGTAATTTGAGAAGTGACAGATTATATCTGGGGAAGAAATAGAGATGAGTGATTGTTTGGAAATTGAGAAAACTCTGCTTCAGTTTAGTAATCAGTATGGGAAAATCAGAAGCATTTTTTTTCTAAATCAGTCAGTTTGCCTCCATAAATTTGTAGTAATATAATATGTCTTATTAAAATTAAAAGTTTATTGTGATATATTGAATTATAATTAGTATACTTGAAATATCTCAGATTTACTTACATGATACAATGGTTGCTATAGGAACAAGAAAAAGTTAATGAATACATACTTTGCCTGAAAATAAATGTGTACACAATTTATATTTATTTTAATGTTTTTATATTTATTTTAATAGTATATTTGAAACCATTCAATAGAAGACTAAAACCAAGCTACTTCCTTTTGTTATCTTCTTAAGATTTCAACTGCCTTTATTAAATGAAAAAAAAAAATAAGTTCTTCCCTGCCAGCAGGAGTCCCAGATATCCCTACGTATTCATCAGTAGCAATTACAATTTTTAAAAAATGAAAAGATACATAGCAAATATTTGTGTAGAGGACAAAGGAAAAAAGGCAGAGCATTTTTCCCCATCTGCCGCCAAACTCAGCTCTTTTTTTTTCTAGCAATAGAATGTTATAGTTTTATATTTAATATATAAAGTAATCCAATTTCTACACCTTAATATTTATTTGGGACTTTAAGGATAACCTCATTATATTTATACCTAGTCAATGCTGATCCTAACAAAATTATTTTTGTAGCATTATATATTGAGGGCAAACTATAGAAGTTGACCAAATTCTGGAAAAAAAATGAACCACTGAATTTAAAAATATTAATCTGCATTTTCATTGGTACAAGGCAAAGGTAAGCAGAAAATATTAATGTTTTGAGAAATGTTTTGGCTACTAGGATCAGTTTTGAGTATGCAAGTACAGGGCCTGGCTGATATATTTGGCACAGAAATGCTTCATTTCCTGAAAACTCTGGCATATTTTTGCTTAATATATTATTGTTTAACACTTAAATTGAGACATATTTGTCTGGTTCTCTATCTATCTTAATGAGTAGGCTGCTCTTTTGCACACATTACATGTAAATATTTCAAAGGCAACCTCGAGCCATCATAAAGACTAAGCCATTGATTTCATGCTGATTCAATGTATTCTTTTTAAAAAGAAAGCCAACTGATGGGCAGAGTGAATGGAATTTTATGTGAGAAGTGGGAAATAGTAAGAGCTGGAGGGGATGGGAACTCCACAAGCAGAGCAACAGAACAAGATAATTTGAACACAGGGAACTTCCCAGAAAATCATACTCCAACCAAGGACTATTCGTGGAGATAACCTAGAACTCCTGCACAGATGTAGCCCATGGCAGTTCAGTGTCCAAGTGGGTTACATAGTAATGGGAAGAGGGACTGCCTCTGACATAATCTGATTGGCCTGCTCGTTGGTTGATCACTTCCCCCTGAGGGGGGAGCAGCCTTACCAGGCCACAGTAGAGGACAATGCAGCCAATTTTGATGAGAACTGATAGACTAAGATCAGAAAGGAGAGGAGAACCTCCCCTATCAGTGGACTTGGGGAGTGGCATGCATGCAGAAAGGGGAGGGAGGGTGGGATAGGGAAGGGAGGAGGGAGGGGCTTATGGGGGGATACAAAATGAATAAAGTGTAATTATTTAAAAATAAAAAAAAATAAAAAAGAAAGCAAAAGGACAATTTCCTCTTTTTCTTTTAGTCAACTTGCTTCTACTCACCCCACTCATCAATAAACATATGTGAACCTTATTGTATGTTAAAATCACGTGAGTCTCTCTGAATTAGGCTTTCTGAATCTCTGCTGGTGCTACAGACATTCACAAAAATGCTAAACTTGTGAAGCTCTATAAACCTTCATGACTGTATTTGAATTCTATATCACCTAGTAATTTATCTCCAATAAAATGCTGCTGATTTTCGTGGGCTCCAGATGAGCCTGACTCCCAGAGTATGGGCATGACCCATGCAACTGCTTTCACAAACATCCTGAACGATATTTTTGATCTCTTAGTTTTTAGTTGTTAGCAATGATTAGCACCCAATAGTTGAGGAGCTTTCCCTAAGGCCTGCTTTGCACAAACGTAGTGTCAATATCAAAGAGGGTTGTAATTTTATCTTTCATCTTCCAACTGTTTTCACTTCTTGACCTATTGACCTATTTTTGGTTAAATGAGAACATTTATGGAAAATCAAGTTCTGACCCTAATAAAGAAAGGAACAATCTTCATGCTCTTCTTTAATGGGATGGGTTTTGTTTTCAGGCAAATTAATTTGTGTACACATCTCTAGGGAGCATGGTAATGCATTTAATGAGCCTAAGCACTTTGGAAATAAAAGCCCCACATCACCTCTTTTTTTTTTTTTTTTTTTTTTAATTTTTTTATTTTTATTTTATTTTTCTTTTTAGTTACATTTTGTTAACTCTGTGTCCCAGCTGTATCCCGCTC
>NW_026585797.1:30428824-30586475 GCF_907164565.1 Psammomys obesus | reverse complement strand
CCCCAGGGGAGGAGCAGTCTGTTAGGCCACAGAGGAGGACTTTGCAGCCAGCCCTGAAGATACCTGATAAAACAGGGTCAGATGAAAGGGGAGGAGGTCCTCCCCTATCAGGGGACTTGGAAAGGGGCAGGGAGGAGACCAGGGAGGGAGTGTGGGGTTGGGGAGGGAATGAGGGAGCGGGATACAGCTGGGACACAGAGTTAACAAAATGTAACTAAAAATAAAAATAAAAAAAAAAACCAAAAAACAAAAAACAAAAAACAAAGCCAATCAATTTTCCTAAACCACACTTTTGGCTCAAACTGTATCTAGGTTCAGAAACAAAACAAAACAAACAAACCAAATCTAAGGACCTGATTTTACCACTGTATAGAGAGTAGAATTACATGATAAAAATATAATTACAAAAAGCGGGATGATGTAATTGTTAATTAGTTTACTGTATCTACTTTCAGCATCAATTTATGAGTGGGTTCTCTGATTCACTGCTGTGCCAGTTTCTCTAGACAAACATCAAGAGATAGTAACTAAGTCCTAATTAATTTATTTCTTCAAGCTGTTCCTCTTTTATGAATCTAGTGTTTTTTCAGGCAATACAGAACATTTGATTAAATTTTTTTCTTTCTCATTTGAAATCACATTACGATTGCCCTCATAATGTAAGTGAGTCAATATATTGGGAATTCTGGGAAGAAAGACAAGTCAGCCATATCCATATTATCAAGTTGTTTGTATACAGTTCATGTGTATGTATGTGTTTATGAAAGTTAATATTCTTTATCCCTCTGTCCATTTTATAAGTGACTTCATTTGAATCAGAGCTGAGACACTAACACTGGCATCCCATTTCTTGCAGAGCAATGCTCTTTACACATATGTATAGTTATTTTATGACAGCAATGCATAATATCTGATGCTGATTATACAGAAGTAACCATAATGCAAATAAAGCATTTACGACTCTCGATTAAGATCATCTGGCCTGAAATTTTAGCTCTTCCCTTTGTGTGAATAAAGCAGTTAAGTTCAATGGTCTCTTTTCCCCAGTTTGAAAAATGTCAGTAATTTATAGTGTCCTTAAGAGAGTATGGGGTTTAGATGGGTCATGGCTTCAGTAGCGACAGACCTGCTCTCCTCAGCTGCTTGAGCACAACCAGAACCTGCGCTAAGAGATCTCAGCTGCCAGCCTGCCCCTGCTCCACTGTAACCCTGTGATACCTGAAGGAGGTGGTGGAAAACGCAAGCATGTCAGAAGAGATGCTACAGGACTCGGTGGAGTGCGCTACTCAGGCATTGGAGAAGTACGGCCATATCAAGGAGTTTGACATGACGTACAGCCCCACCTGGTACTGCCTTGTGGGGCAGAACTTTGGTAGTTACGTGACTCATGAAACCAAAACCTTCATACTCTTCTACCTGGGTCTGGTGGCCATTCTTATGTTCAAATCCAGTTAAAAGCATGGATTGTTGCAAACACCCAGTGACCCATCCAAAGACAAGCAGGCCATCTAAATCCAAATACCCTAGAGAGAATCTTCAGCCTTTGAATCGGTAGGGTTTTGTCCGGGACACCAGGCTCTGTGCGTTTGTGGTTATAAAATAATTAGTAAAACAGCTTACATCTGTATTTATTTTTCAGCCTATACTTCTGCATGCTTTTTTTTTTTTTTTATCCCTTAGGCCATTCCTTTAAAAAAAAATCTGTTGGAGATGTTAAAAATAAAAAAAGAGTCTAGGAGACAACACATATGATGGTGCCTCTGCAGCCAACATGCTGTGGATAGCAGCACACACACATTCGAGCTGGAGAAGTGCGGCTCCTTTGTAGTTCTGTAGCTGATAATCTGCACGAAACTCTTGAAGTATGCAAGCGGACGACACCATTTGGCTTGAAAATTTTCAGGCATTCATTAGATTTCATATTAAGGACACAGGGAAATGTTTAAACTAGTTTGGAATTTCTGGCATGATCATTTTAATTCAATTATTGTTGTTATCAAATTTCATCTTTTAGAAACACAGATTTAATACACATTTTCTAAATTATAGAGCAAAGAAAAGTGATAGAAATGGATTTCTTAGGAACTGTGATGGGAAACAAGGACCAAGTGAGTTTATTTTATTCTACCATAAATTTTACAATATATAATGGTTAAAATATAGAAAAAAAAGATACTTTTGGAAATACAGATATTTTTTAATTAATTACACTTTATTCATTTTGTATCCCCCCATAAGCCGCTCCCTCCTCCCTTCCCTATCCCACCCTCCCTCCCCTTTCTGCATGCATGCCACTCCCCAAGTCCACTGATAGGGGAGGTTCTCCTCTCCTTTCTGATCTTAGTCTATCAGTTCTCATCAAAATTGGCTGCATTGTCCTCTACTGTGGCCTGGTAAGGCTGCTCCCCCCTCAGGGGGAGGTGATCAACCAACGAGCAGGCCAATCAGATTATGTCAGAGGCAGTCCCTCTTCCCATTACTATGTAACCCACTTGGACACTGAACTGCCATGGGCTACACCTGTGCAGGGGTTCCAGGTCATCTCCATGAATAGTCCTTGATTGGAGTATGAATCTCTGGGAAGTTCCCTGTGTTCAAATTATCTTGTTCTGTTGCTCTCCTTGTGGAGTTCCTGTCCCCTCCAGCTCTTACTATTTCTCACTTCTTACATAGAATTCCATTCACTCTGCCCATCAGTTGGCCATCTGGCTCAGCATCTGCTTTGACAGTCTATACTGCAGAAGCTTTCAGAGGCACTCTGTAGCAGGTTCCGAGGTTGTTTCCTATATTCTTTTTCTTCTGATGTCCATCCTCTTTGCCTTTCAGGATGGGGATTGAACATTTTAGTTAGGGTCCTCTCTTTTGCTTAGTTTGTTTAGATGTACAGATTTTAGTGGGTTTATTCTATATTGTATGTTTATATGAGTGAGTATATACCATGTGTGTCTTTTTGCTTCTGGGACAACTCACTCAGGATGATCCTTTCCAGGTCCCACCATTTACCTGCAAATTTCATGATTTCCTTATTTTTCATTGCTGAGTAATACTCCATTGTATAGATGTACCACAGTTTCTGCATCCATTCTTCAGTTGAGGGGTATCTGGGTTGTTTCCAGCTTCTGGCTATTACAATAAAGCTGCTACAAACATGGTTGAACAAATGTCCTTTTTGTGTACTTGCGCCTCTTTTGGGTATATGCCTAGGAGTGGTATGGCTGGATCTTGAGGAAGCGCTATTCCTAGTTGTCTGAGAAAGCGCCAGATTGATTTCCAGAGTGGTTGTACCAGTTTACATTCCCACCAGCGGTGGAGAAGAGTTCCCCTTTCTCCACAACCTCTCCAGCATGTGTTGTCCCTTGAGTTTTTCATCTTGGCCATTCTGATGGGTGTAAGGTGAAATCTCAGGGTTGTTTTGATTTGCATTTCCCTAATGGCTAATGAGGTTGAGCATTTCTTTAAGTGCTTCTCTGCCATTTGATATTCCTCTACAGAGAATTCTCTCTTTAGCTCTGTTCCCCATTTTTTAAGTGGATTACTTGGTTTATTGCTTTTCAGCTTGTTTAGCTCTTTATATATATTGGATATGAGTCCTCTGTCAGATAAAGGGTTGGTGATGATTCTTTCCCAATCTGTAGGCAGTCACTTTGCTTTGATGACGGTGTCCTTTGCTTTACTGTCTTATTGCTGTAGCAAGGACTTCCAGCACTATGTTGAAGAGATATGGAGAGAGTGGGCAGCCTTGTCTTGTCCCTGATTTCAGTGGGATTGCTTTAAGTTTCTCTCCGTTCAGTTTGATGTTGGCTATAGGCTTTCTGTATATTGCCTTTACTATGTTTAGATATGTGTCTTGTATCCCTGATCTCTCCAGTACTTTAAATATGAATGGATGTTGGATTTTGTCAAATGCTTTTTCAGCATCTAGGGAGATTATCATGTGTTTTGTTTTCTTTCAGTTTGTTAATATGGAGGATCACATTGATGGATTTCCATATATTGAACCACCCCTGCATACCTGGGATGAAGCCTACTTGGTCATAGTGGATGATATCTTTGATGTGTTCTTGGATTTGGTTTGCAAGTTTTTTGTTAAGTATTTTTGCATCAATGTTCATAAGGGAGATTGGTCTGAAATTCTCTTTCTTTGTTGAGTCTTTGTGAGGTTTAGGTACCAAGGTAATTGTGGCTTCATAGAATGAGTTTGGTAATGTTCCTTCTGTTTCTATTTTTTGGAATAGTTTGAAGATAATTTGAGTTAGCTCTTCAATGAAGGTCTGGTAGAACTCCACGCTGAAGCCATCTGGTCTTGGGCTTTTTTTGGATGGGAGACTTTTGATGACTGCTTCTATTTCTTTGGGAGATATAGGACTATTTAATTGATTTACCTGGTCCTGATTCAGCTTTGGTAAGTCAAATCGATCAAGAAAATTGTCCATTTCATTTAGATTTTCAAATTTTGTTGAGTATAGACTTTTGAAGTAAGTCCTAATGATTGTTTGGATTTCCTCAGTGTCTGTAGTTATGTTCCCCTTTTCATTTCTGATTTTGTTGATTTGGGTGGTGTCTCTCTGCCTTTTAGTTAGCTTGGCTAAGGGTTTGTCGATCTTGTTGATTTTCTCAAAGAACCAGCTCTTGGTTTCATTGATTCTTTGAATTGTTTTATTTGTTTCTAATTGATTGATTTCAGCCCTGAGTTTGATTATTACCAGCCGTCTACTCCTTTTTGGTGTGTCTCCTTCTTCTTTTTCTAGGGATTTTAAGTGGGCCATTAAGTTGCTTGAATGAGCTGTCTCAAATTTCTTCTTGAAGGCACTTAGTGCTATGAACTTTCCTCTTAGCACTGCTTTCATTGTGTCCCACAAGTTTGGGTATGTTGTGTCTTCATTTTCATTGAGTTCTAGAAAGGCTTTAATTTCTTTCTTTATTTCTTCCCTGACCCAGCTGTCATTTAGTAACAAGTTGTTTAGTTTCCATGTGTGTGTAGGTTTTTTGCTATTTCTGTTGTTGTTGAAGTCCAGCTTTATTCCATGGTGATCAGACAGGATACAAGGGATTATTTCAGTCTTCTTGTATCTGTTGAGGCTTGCTTTGTGACCAACTATATGGTCTATTTTGGAGAAGGTTCCATGAGGTGCTGAAAAGAAGGTAAATTCTTTTGTGTTTTTGGGTGTAAAGTTCTGTAAATGTCTGTGAGGTCCATTTGATTCATGACCTCTGTCAGAGATATTGTTTCTTTGTTTAATTTCTGTTTTGTTGACCTGTCCTTTGTTGAGAGTGGGGTGTTGAAGTATCCCACTACTAATGTTTGGGGATCTATATGTGGTTTAAATTTCATCAATGTTTCTTTTACAAATGTGGGTGCTCTTGTATTTAGGGCATAGATGTTCAGGATTGTGATGTCTTCCTGGTGGAATTTTCCCTTGATGAGTATGAAGTGTCCTTCCTCATCTCTTTTTATTAATTTTGGTTGAAAGTCGATTTTATCAGATATTAGAATGGCTACTCCTGCTTGTTTTTTGGGTCCATTTGCTTGGAAAGTCGTCTTCCAACCTTTTACCCTCAGGTAATGTCTATCTTTGTTTCTTAGGTGTGTTTCTTGTATGCAACAGATTGCTGGGTTTTGTTTACGTATCCATTCTGTTAATCTGTGTCTTTTTACTGGAGAGTTGAGTCCATTGATGTTGAGAGAGATTAATGACCAGTGGCTGTTAGATCCTTTGATATTGATGTTGGCTGTGTTCATAAGGTTGTGTGCTTGGTTGCTTTTTGTTTTGCTGTAGTAAGGTTAATTATTTCCTGTGTTTTCTTGACAGAAGCTAATTTTCTTGGGTTGTATTTTCCCTTCCAGTGTCTTCTGTAATGCTGGATTTGTGTGTAGGTATTGTTGAAATTTGTTTTTGTCATTGAATATCTTGTTTTCTCCGTCTATGAGGACTAAGAGTTTTGCAGGGTATAGTAGCCTTGGTTGACATCTGTGTTCTCTTAGGGTCTGCATGGTATCTGTCCAGGCCCTTCTGGCTTTCATAGTTTCTGTTGAAAAGTCAGGTGTGATTCTAATGGGTTTGCTGTTATATGTTACTTGGCCTTTTTCCCTTGCAGCTTTTAGTATTTTTTCTTTGTTCTGTATACTTACTGTTTTGATTATTATGTGGCGGGAGGATTTTCTTTTCTGGTCAAATTTGTTGGGTGTTCTGTAGGCCTCATGTATCCTTATTGGCTTCTCCTTTAACTTGTGGAAATTTTCTTCAATGATTTTGTTGAAAATATTTTCTGGGCCTTGGAGAAGGGAGTCTTCTTTTTCTTCTATTCCTATTATTCTTAGATTTTGTCTTTTTATATTGTCTTGGATTTCTTGGACGGTCTGTGTCAGGAATTTTTTGGATTTAACATTTTCTTTGACAGATACTTCGATTTCTTCCATTGTATCTTCTACACCTGAGATTCTTTCTTCCATTTCTTGTATTCTGTTGGTTATGCTTACCTCTGTAGTTCCTGTTTTCTTCCCTAAATTTTTCCTCTCCATTATTTCCTCCATTTGTGTTTTCTTTAATTTTTCTAGTTCTATCTTCAGGTCTTGAGTTCTTTTGTTTACTTCCTTCACCTTTCTGCTTGTATTTTCCTATTTTTCTTTTAGTTCCTTCAACTCTGTCTCTTTTATTTTTTTCAGTGATTTGATTATTTCTTCTCTGAAGGCCACAAGCTGTTTGGCTGCATCTTCCCGTATTTCTTCATGGATGGCCATAATCTGCTTGTCTTTATCTTCCTCCATTTCTTTAGGGATAGCCATGATCTGTTTGGTTTTATCTTCCTCTAATTCTTTACGTATTTTATTTGTTTCCTCTATTATCCTCTTCAGCAACATAGATGTAAGGTCATCTTCTTGATTTTCTATTATGCTGCATTGTTCAGGGCTGTTTGCCTCTGGATGGCTGGGTTCTGGAGATGCCATATTGCTCTGTCTTTTGTTGGTTGAGCCTTTATGCTGACCTCTACCCATTGGGCTGATTTAGGTGTTGGCTGTTAGTTTCTGTGCTTCCTGGAGTCCTGAGGTAGGGAGTATCCTCTTGGCCGGAAGATGATTTTTCCTGAAAGATTCCTTCTCTGCTTTTTGGTTATGGTCACTGTATGGCCAGTGTTTCTCCGGAGTTGCCACTGCTCACCTCAGGTTTATAGCCCTGAGTAGTAGCTGTGGTCTATGTTAGGAAGGGGGGGATCTCCTCTTACCCATAGAATTTCTCAAGACAGCTTTCCCACTGCTGGGTTTCTTGTTATAAATTTAGTGTGCTCCTGCTCACTAAATTTCATTGTACAGTCCTCTTGAAGAAACTGCTGATTCCCTAGCTGTGGGGTTTTCTCCCAACAGGGAAACTCAGTCTGTTATCCTGGGGCGCACAGTTCTGTCTGGGAAAGTGGGAGGTGCACTCAGCAAGTCTCTGGTCCAGAGGCTGATTGCTCTGCTCTGGACCTGGAGAATGTGCACCTAGGTTGAGTTGGTACCTGGGGGCACTGTTCTGGTCTGGAGGCTGGGTGCCTCACTCTGGACCAGAAGCTGTGTGTCTCTGTCTGGGATGGCAGCTGTAGGCACTGCTCTGGTCCAGACAATGTGGGTGCAGCCCTCTTGAAGGACCAGGGATTCCCACAGTTTTGACAGTCTAGCTAGGAATAACTGGTTGATCCTTGGCACAGTATCTGAGGGCTGCTGTAACGGCTCTCTGGCTTTTGTAGGTCTGAGGATGCAGCTGTGTGTCCCAGTGCCCTAGGGGAACTCAATAATGGCAGCAGAGCACAGCGCTCCTGCCTGCACTAGAGTCTGCGTGAGTCCAGGAAGTTTTTTTGTGCTGGGTGTCCTAAGCGTTAGAGCTGCTGACCCCATCCACTGGGAGTTTCCTTCTGCCAGAGACACGCAGTCTGGTGCCCTGGTGCCCTGGTGCCCACAGTTCTATCTGAGGCAGCGAATCAGGCGCACAGGCAGGACTCCCTGCAGGCGCCTGTTTCCCGTCTCTGGGTCCGGGCTTGCTCTTGGGGCACCTGTGGAACCTGAGTCTTTTCCAGAGGATGTCTGGGTAACCTGAGGTTGGTCCCAATTGTTTCCTGCTCCGGGGGGTTATCTCTCGACTGGGAAATCCAGTCTATGGTGTTGTGGGCCCACATTTCAGTCTGGGACCGTGACCAGATTGCGCTGGTGGGTAGTTCTGGGCTGGCGACCAAGCTCCTGGCGGAACAGGGATCTCTTCTGAGGTTTAGCTGGGTGAGTTAAAGCTGATTGAATCCCCCACCGTGGGGTATCCTCTCACCTGTGAAACACAATCACTTGTGTTTTATGGCCGCGAGTTCTGATTGCTGGTCACTGTGCCAATCCTGCTGTGCTGCTCCTCAGAATGAGACTCCTCCTGGTGCTGCCATCTTGCCCCCCAGATATTTTATCTCAATGTTTCTTTAGGACTCTCATAGATAACAAATGCACACTTGCTTTCATACATAGCACTAGCAGAACATTGCTTCTAGCTTATTTATAGCTGTTGTTGTGAGGCATATTTTAATTTTTTCTTGACTGTAAAGTGTTGTTTAGATCTTAAAATGTGTTTATAATGTATTTAATGCATGCGTGTGTGCCTGTGTCAATTTATGTGCGCTACATGTATGCCACTGTTTGAGGGTGTCAGATCACCCTGAGTTGGACATACAGGTTGCTATCCACTTGATGTGGGCACTGGGAATTAAACCCAGGTCTTATGTCAGAGCAGTGGTCAACTGTAACTCGTGAGTCAGTCTCTCCAGCTTCCTGTTCAGATATTTAAATAGAAGGGATTTAAACTTTTTCTCAGTTATTTTGTTTGTAACCATTCCTACTGTGGTTTTGGTTCAGTGGCAGAAAGAGAAACCCAATTTGATACTGTGACTAGAAAGGGATTGTGGAATTGTTAGGGTTAGTTGCTGGGTGAGAGTGGACAGAACACAGAGAGCAGCAGAGTTCTGTCAGGTCCTGCATAGAGTTCCAACTCCACTGTTGCTCAGCGCCACACAACATTTTAATGACAAGACTTAAGAAGCAGTAATGTACTCAACATTCATACCTCTCTGACTTTACTTGCTTGCAGAGAAACAGAAGCTTGAACAGCTTGAACGAAAGAATGTTCACTAATCCTTTCAAGACATTCCAAGGCAGTACAACAGCAGAGTGAAAGTCATTTTTAGAACCCTGATAGCAAATGGCCCGGGAAACAGAACAGAGATAGCATCTAGATTTCATAGCACAGTGGAATGATGGGAATGGAGCAAGCTGACCTCATGAAATGTTGCATATACATTCACTGGTATTCATTATATAACTTGAAAGGAAAACAAGAAATTCTCAATGAATGTTGAACACAATCATATCTGTTGTGGGAGCACTAGAAAGTTTTCTCCGTGTTGAACTTCAGTCATTCTCTTAAAGCCCATCATCAAATTCTAATAATAGAACTCTATACTACAGTTAATGTATAATTGTTTTGTTTTTCCTTGTTTTCTTCCATTGAAGCAGTCTGTATAAACACACAGAAGTCTATCAGTATGTGCTCTGTATTTAATTTATCCCTATTTAATTTCCTGTAAGTTCTAGTAGATTAGTTTTAATACTGTTTTAGACTATCAGACTGACAATAAAATACATTTTACGAAACTGTAATTACTGAGTAACTTGGGACATATGCAGCTTGTCACATCTATATAATAAACTAATATGATTTATAGGTTAAATTAATATTTTAAAGCGGAGCTCTACAAGTCATTTCAGACCAAAGGCCCCAGCCCCAGCCCCAGCATTCTTCTGAGGCATCAGAAGTTCAGTCCTTTCTTTGGTTCTTAGCACAAAGTGTGAAGTAATTTCTTTAACATGTTTTTTATCAGGTTCATATAAGATCAAAATATTAGTGACTTCCTGATTTTTGTCTTATAATGTCACAACAAGTGGAGACACTTCTGTTTTTCTTCCTACACAGCATGCCTTGAAAAATCCAAACAGTAGGTAACAAACAAAGCTAGTCCTAGGAAAGACTGTAGAGAGCTATACCATGTGCCTTTCCAGCCACTATCAAATTAAACTTCCTTTTTGAAAAAATACTATAAATTCCCACCTTATCTACATTAGACACATTATTACTTAAAGAAAAGTAACTTGATTTGTATAAAAATAGTGTCAGGGATTACCCTAAAATGATATTTCCATGTTTTCTTTATAGATAATACAGAGCATTGGTATTGAAAGACTTTAAAATACTACTGTAGCTAATTGTGGATGGGATTCGCTAATTTTAATAACTTAGGCAAATTTATCTAAATTATAGTGAAAACTTTGAGATAACAGTTTTGTGAATATAGACCCTTTTACTCTTGCTGATGATTCAGCTGAATATTCTAGAATACCTTATCTGCTATGAAAACTATCAGCATAAGAAAAATCACCCAAAATTATCAATAATTTGTTAATATAGTGTAAATGAGTTTATGTCTACAGTTGTGCCAAGGACTTACAAGAAAGCACCATATCATTTACCTCAGAATTGTTTCAGTGGAAGGGAAAACTCAAATCATTAGAAGGAAGTTGTAATTTGAAAGCTTCTGTGCATATTCCTAAGCATGCTGTGGGCATTGGCAAGTATAATTTCCTTTTTAATTATTTTGTACAGAAAAGCATTTTTAACCAAAGGAACATGGTTTTTCAAGATTTTAAATAGATGCTCTTAAGAATGATTCATAATTAGACATGTATTTAATAATGCATTCAATCACCAAAATGCTTTTATTAGATAACTTAGATTTCACTTCATTTACAAGGTGACATGGACCTTTACTGACTCATTTCATGAGTATGAGTTGATGTAGCAGTAGGTGGGATGACTTACCAGACAAAAACCTGCTTAGTAAACAGCACTTTAAAACATGCACACGTTTTGTGCAGGGTGATAAATAGAGATTTATTTTCATTTTTCTGCATGTGGACATCCAGTTGGACCAGCACCATTTGTTGAAGATGCTGTCTTTTTTCCATTGAATCCTCGTTTAGAATGACAGATGGGATGTGCATTGAATGTATGACAGGAGTCTACTGAGCGCATTGGAAAGACTCTAACTAGCAGTGTTTTCAAAGCAAAGACTCATGACCAAACCTTTGGCAGAGTACAGGGAATCATAAGAAAGAAGGGGAGTTAGTCTGATGAGGAAAGGATAGAAGCTCCACAAGGACCAAAGATATCTGGGCACAGGGTCTTTTCTGAGACTGACATGCAACCAAGGACCATGTATGAATGTAACCTAGAACCTCTGCTCAGATGTAGCCTGTGGTAGCTCAGTAACCAATTGGTTTCCCATAGTGAGGGGAACAAGGACTATTTCTAACAGGAACTCAATGACTGGCTCTTTGGCCTCCCCACCCCCCAAGGGAGGAGCAGTCCTGTTAGGCCACAGAGGAGAGCTTTGCAGCCAGTCCTGAAGATACCTGATAAAACAGGATCAGATGAATGGGGAGGAGGTCGCCCCTATCAGTGGACTTGGCAAGGGGCACGGTGGAGAGGAGGGAGGGAGGGAGGGACTGGGAGGGAATGAGGGATCGGGACACGGCTGGGGTACAGAGTTAATAAAATGTAACTGATAAGAAAAAAATAAAATACAAAAAAAAACATGCACACGTTTGCCACATGAATATGTAAAAATACTGTGTGTTTTTCAGCAAGCAGGCACTGTGATGTGATAAGATTATCCTTCATTTCTTCCCAAGTAACACCTGCTTCTCACTCCGTTTTGCAACCTCCAGTGTATTTACATGCTTATTATTTTGGGCGAGCTGGAAATGAGTTTGCAGTTTCCAAGGTATATGAAGTATGTACGTATTTTTGAGCTCTATTCTGGGACAAGGATTAAGGAACTCAGGAAGCAAGTTTATCCTTTTATGCAGATTGCTTTCAAGACATTATAGAACAGTTTGTACTCTATTCCCCACTATTTATCCAAACTTCTCTCCTCTCCTAATCTGTACTCATTTCTTCTCTCCTTTCCTCTCCTCTCCACCCCTACACTACCCTTCTCTCCTCTCTCTTCCTCTTTTCCCCTCCATTTCCCTCATCTTCTCTCCTGGATATAACTGTTTCTAAATCATTTCCTGAAAGGAGATGTTTTTTCTGTGTACACTGTACATAGTTTGCTCTAGTACTTTCAAATGGTGCTTTCTCTTCCTAAAGAAAATTTCTTCACATGGTATTCACAAAAAATAATCTTAAAAGTATTCCAAGTCTCAGGGTCAGTATACAGAAAGGCCTCTAGAAGTTAAAGGTACTCTCTTCTCTCCAGCTCTGAAAACTTTAGCACCTTTCTCTGTCTAGTCAGCTCTGCTTCCCTCAGAAGCCTGTCTGTCTTTTGGTGTCTTCTTTATGAGCTCTGGGTTAGAGATATTATCAGAGCCATGATTCAAGACATTCATAAAATTTATCTTGCTTGCTTTCTCCTTCATAATAATTACTGTTTTGTTGCCAGACGTTCAGTGTCTTCCAAACCACAATTTAGAAACTGTCTTTTCTTTGAATTGTTTCAGGCAGAGGAGTACATTCTATTCCTTTTGTCCCCTTTGGCTAGAAACATAGCCTGTCTTTAAAAAATTATAGTACATATTTATTTTAACAGTTTACAAGTACATGAGCTTATACAATATTATTATTCATTTAATCTAAAGTGTATAGTACATTAAATACTGTCCTTATTACTTAAGGACAGTTTTTACTGTCAAACTTATTTTTAATTATTTAGTAGACGTCAGTAGTGAATTTATTTAGCTAATGATAACAAAGATGCAATTTTTACTATTCAAACAGTTAGCATTCTTTTATTCATGTACAATGGTATTTTTCTTATTTGCTGTGTTGAACATTAAAGCTAGTATTCATGCATGAAAGACTAAAGCTGATTACAACAATGTTATCATACATCAAAGAGCATATATATGTATATATGTATATATACATATAGATAATATTCTGGGGCCTTTGACAAACATATTTTTGTACCTGTTAGCATTGACCTTTAGTTAAACTTTCATAATGAGTCCAGCCTTGTGGTAGAGAGCCACATCTTTTTTTCTGTGACACTCTTTTCTCTTATATTTTGTAAATAAGACAGAATCATTTTTTCAAAAATAGAAGAATACTTCTGAGTTTTGGTGTCATGGTAGGCTGTATTCACAAAGTTAAACGGAAAGTTATATTGTAAAATTAGGATTATCATATAAATAACATGTCATCTTGGTGCTGAGACAGATGTAAAGAAGCAAGGCATTTGTCAAATATTTCATTCTTTTTGAGGCACTTTATACTCACTGGCTTTTATGAAATATTTTTCGAACAATTCTTTTAATCAAGAATCTTTTATGCACAAAGTACTTTAAGCTAGATACAAAGAATGTATCACAAGTGTAAATTTATTTAACTAATTGTATGAAAATTAAAAATCTCCTAGTAGAATAAGTCAAGTTTAAGATTGATTGCATGTCCATTGAATTTATATTTTTAGAATATATATGTATATACATATGCATATTTATACATGTATATGACAACAATTAAAGAAAAAAAGAGGCCATAAATTTGAAAGAGCCAGGAAGATGTGAGAGGGTTGTGAGGGAGGAGAGGAAAGGAAAGAAAGAAATGATATGATTTTATTATAATCTCAGAAATAAAAAAAAAAACGAAATAACTTTTACAATAAAGTTTCACATTCAGGTCTGATAAAACAGTTACTGGGTTTTTTATGAGCCGCACATGTTGAGTCTGTCTGTTAATTCTCTTCTATCTGCATTCTGACCTCAGCACCTTCTTCACTAGGATTGGTTACAGGCAACTTTCACACCGTGTAACCTCCATTGGCATGGAGAATTGACACCCCTGGTGGAAACTAGGGTTGATCCACTGAAGGAAGTCTCAGTGCTTTTCAGATGGCTCTTTTTGGGAGAAGCACCCAAAGAGCCTCTCTTGTATGCCTTTCAACGACTGGTGTGACAGAATCAGCTCCCTCAGCTATTTGTCCTGGGACTGGATGATCCCTTTCTTCTAGTATAATATAACACCACATATGTTCCTATAGCTTTTATTTCACTTTGTCTGTAATAAGTACAGCAATGGCATACTAAAAATCTCTTAATAATTTTGAGGTAGATTTATTAGAAATACAAGATGGGATTGAGTTAATGACCCAACAGGTATTAATATTTGTAACAGGTATATGATTAATGTGTAAAAAGACCTAAATATCTGAAATTTTCATGTTAAAATGTTATTTAAAACATGAAGCACATTAAAATGCAAATAGAAAACATGAGTACAATAAAATATAGATGTTATAACTCAGTGGTATTTATACTAACTTTGAAAAGGTGGGTTAGTATTTAAAAGTCCATTTGGCTAATGTATCTTCACATTAGAACTAATTAGAAGAATAAATTAAACCATCAAATAAAGTGGTGAAGGAAAGTATGGGGATAAAGTCAAGCACACTGCAAGAAGTGAAAGGTTAAGAGGGAACATACTGTGGAGAAAGAAGAGTCACTTCTTCTGGTGACATTAGTGTTGAGATACATGATGACTTATTCTGAAAAGACAAAAGCATTAAGATTTTAAATGAAAATTTATGCTTTCAAGTATAACATAAATTAAGGTCAACTGTAATAATTACCAGTCTGCCTTTCCATAACCAATTATTCTTCTCATCTGAATTTTTACATTTATTTTTCATTAGAAGTCAGGAATATTTTAACTTTTATTAATTACACTTTATTCACTTTGTATCCCCCCATAAGCCCCTCTCTCCTCCCCTCCTGATCCCACCCTCCCTCCCGTTTCTTCACACATGCCCCTCCCCAAGTCCACTAATAGGGGAGGTCCTTCTCTCCTTCCTTCTGATCTTAGTCTATCAGATCTCATCAGGAGTGGCTGCATTGTCATCTTCTGTGGCCTGATAAAGCTGCTCCCCCCTCAGGGGGAGGTGATCAAAGAGCAGGCCAATCAGTTCATGTCAGAGGCAGTACATATTCCCATTACTATGTAACCCACTTGGACACTAAACTGCCATGGGCTGCATCTGTGCAGGGATTCTAGGTTATCTCCATGCATGGTACTTGGTTGTAGTATGAGTCTCTGGGAAGACCCCTGTGTTCAAATTTTCTGGTTCTTTTCCTCTCCTTGTGGAACTCCTTGTGGAGTTCCTGTCCTCTCCAGATCTTACTATTTCCCACTTCTTACATAAGATTCCATGCATTCTGCCCAACAGTTGGCCATAAGTCTCAGCATCTGCTTTGATAGTCTGCAGGGCAGAGGTTTTCAGAGACCCTCTGTGGCAGGTTCCTAGCTTGTTTCCTGTTTTCTTCTTCTTCTGATCCCTTCCTCTTTGCCTTTTGGGATGGGGATTGAGCATTTTAGTCAGGGTCCTCTCTCTTGCTTAATTTCTTTAGATGTACAAATTTTAGTAGGTTTATCCTACATTATATGTCTACATGAGTGAGTATATACTGTGTGTGTCTTTCTGCTTCTGGAATAGTTTAGTCAGGATGATCCTTTCCAGATCCCACCTTTTACCTGCAAATTTCATGATTTCCTTATTTTTCATTGCTGAGTAATATTCCATTGTGTAGATGTACCACAATTTCTGCATTCATTCTTCAGTTGAGGGGCATCTGCGTTGTTTCCAGCTTCTGGCTATTGTAAATAAAGCTGCTAGAAATATTTTTAAAGTCTTCCATTTTAATGAGTCATAACTAATCTCCCTTTTTTCTTGTTGTGTTTATGTCTCCTTTTGAGCTTGATAATATTCGCTAGTGGCTTGCCCATTTTTTTAGAGACTTAAGTTTATTAGTACAGATTAATTAAATGTGTTAACTATATTATAATTAATGCTTTATATTATTTCCTTCATTATATTTAATTATTCCTTGTCTTTTGACTATAGGTATTGAGCTAGAGAAGATTCAGTTATTTTATTCACAATAAAACAACTTTTTATCTCCTCTTCTATCATATATATTCCCAAATGTGCAGGTTGTGTTGGAATTATCTTTATATACCACTTCCTGTTTCCTTTTTACCCAAAATTATTTAATTAGTCTATAAATTTCTAGGTGAAAGGACATTTTTACTCTTTCATATTAAGATAAATTCTAGTTTTATATTAGTTTGATCCAAGGGCATTCTTTATATTATCTCAGTAATGAGATGTTGAAAAATATATATCAAAAATTGAAGAAACAGAAGCCCCAGGACCAAGGAGGGGGAATACATGGAAACAGTTGGAGGGAGAAAAGAAATAGAAAAAATTATGTAATTATATCATAACTTCAGAAAATTAGAGAAAAGTGTGTGCTAAAGTTTAAAAAAGAACATGTGAATGGATAAGAAAAACGTTTCACGTATTTTCAGACTTAAGAAAGGAAAGAAATTCTTTTGTCTATAGAACATGTATGAAAGTGCAAAATAGATAGATCGTGCCAGTTTCATTTGTGCATGGAATTTACAAGGCCAGACACACATTCACTCACATACACACACACAAACACACTCACACATACACACAGAATAATGGTGACAGACACTCACAGACGTAGAGATGAAAAGAATAGCCTGAGATTTCAAGGAAATGTTCATGGTGTCAGCTAGAGGAGCAAAATAAATTCTATAGATCTGTTTTAGAGAGTAGCCCCTGTAGTTAGCAACAAGACACTGTGCACTTGAAAATTTCTGTGATAGTTTTTTCCATGTTCTTACCAATAAAATTGATATGTGAGTTGATGGGTATGTTGATTAGCCTGGCTTTTGATTGTTTTTTTATTTTTATTAATTACACTTTATTCACTTTGTACCCCTGATTGTATTTTTCTAAACCGTACATATGAGTGATTTTCTTGTAATTTAAAAAACAAAATTAATAGCTGGCTAGATGGTTTAACATGTAAAATCAGTCACTGGGCAAGGATGATGACCTGAGTTAGAACCACAGAACCCACACGTGGGAGGAGAGAACTGACCACCAAAGCTGCCCTGTGTCCTCCACGTGTGCACTTTGACATGCAGTAAACACCCACACCCACTACATTTAAAAATCTTAAAAATAAATTAGCCAGATGGTTGTGGCGCATGCCTTTAATCCCAGCACTCAGAAGGCAGAGGCAGGTGGATGAATGCGAGTTTGAGCCCCTTCTGACCTACAATTTGTTAGTGTTATGAGACACTAGAGTATTTCTGTGTACGTAATTATGGTATGTGGACATAGACTTGTATGCTTATGTTTCAGACTGAGACTTTGGATCAAGGAAAAATTGTCCATGCAGGTAGTTCAACGCTGGGAGTAGCATCCAAGCCCAACACAGCCTTATTCTTCAAACAAGACCATTTAAGGCCTGTGAACGATCTGGGAGAGTTTTAACATATGTTTTAAACAGAATTGAACATGATGACATTTCCCAGTTCTTATGTTGGAAAGAGGTTTGTGTTTCATTCTTAAAAGGATGGAGAAAGCCTTTGGGGACATGATATGAAAGGCCCAGCTTCTTGTACTAATTCTTTGAAAGTATAATTATATACATCATTATGAGCTGGAAGTACATCACACCATAATGTGTGTCTGAGAACTGGGCTTTAGTTTTCTGACATGTCAGTGTCTAGGGGGATTATATTAGAGTCTTCTCAGTACCCATGAACTCAACTTAGAGCCTTAGTCCATGTGTAACCTTTGGCCCTGTCAGATAGATGGTAGATTCCTTTTTTGGTTTCAGAATAAGTAACTAGAGAAATGGACACATCTGTGTTTCTCATAATGTGTAAGAAGGAAAAGGATCCTAGGGAAGATGAACATAATCCTCTTCCTTTATGTGTTACACAGTTCTACACTTGAGTGGACCAGAGCGTTTTACAGGACCCTGAAGACAGTCCTAGGTAGGGACATTCTGTTTCAGTGCTAGGCCAGTACATTAACCTTTGCCATGACCTTCATTTGGTGGTTAATTTATTAAGGGGTAGCATCTCTATACAATCAGTGGTCTGCTTATAATTTATAATTTCTTCTTTCAAAAGCACAGTCAAAATGTACTTCCTAGAATACTTATTTTCAGCCTCTTTGCAAGTTGTTTTTATCACATTAATGAATAAATTGCCATTCCCTAGACTGTACTATTTTCTTGTAGGTTTGTCAGAATAAATGAGGCTGATGGAACAAGATGCTTTTTGGATATTCTGGCTTAATCTAGCATCCTCAACTGAATCGGAAAACTAAATTCTTGGTATTAGTTTTCCTTCCAATGTTGACTTTAGTGAAGTTTGGCTGACAATGTATCAGATCCTCCCAACCTCCAAAACATTTTTTTTTTTCTTTTTGTAATAATCTAACACTTTCAGAATGGGAAAAATGTTTATGTTCTCTTTTTGTGTCTTCTTGGTTTTCGTGACTCCATTCTCTGGTCTAATTAGAGCTTCTGGATATGAATAGTCCAGGTCAGTCCCGACAAACCTGTTCTAAATAGATCTGTCCTACATTTTTTCACTCCAACTGAAGGAATGCATTTCTCTTGTGTTAGAAACTACTTCTCCAGGGTCCAAGATGAAGGTGCATGGCAACTGCTCAGGGTTGTCACCACTTACTTCTAGGCTACCTCGTCTACATAGATACATATCAAGACACATATGAGAAATGTGTCTTGATGGCTTTCTCTGAGCCATCTTTTGGGGCTCTGTCTTTACTAGTTTTAACTAACAAGATGTAGAATGAGCACTGACTCAGTCTTTGGAAGTGCAAGTGTATGTCCATCTAGTGCAGTATGAACAGAATGTTCATGATCTTCAGTCCACACATATGACATTACAGTGTGGCATGGTATCTACTAAACATAAAACAGCAATATATGATGGGAGAAAATACTGAGAACACGGGACAAAAGGTTATGTGTTAAAAGATAACCCTCAAAAGCAGGGCTCATCACTGTATTTATTCCTCCCAACCGATAGTTATTCATCACTATCACAGAATCAGGTATACCCATTTTCTTTTTATTTGTTTTCTATTTACACACACACACACGAAAAACTTGAAGAAGAAAAAGTTGAAAAATCAGCAGTGGAGAAAAGATAAATAATGATCATAAGCTCAACTTTTGATATTTGTACATTTTAATTATGTATGGGAATAAGCATGGAAATCTGAATAAATTTTTCCTTTTTCTTCACATTCAACCTAACCTGCCTGGGTATATGTGGACATGGTACTGACTAGCCTCATTGTTCTTCTTATAGGTTTTCCTTCATTGGCATACAGAATACATTATAAAGTGTTAAATATGTGATCTACAAGGTTAATAAGGATGTATTAAATATTAAAATTTCCTGTCAATTTTAATATGAGTGACACTTCTAGGCAATGACTTTTCTGAACTATTTTAGGTGCAATGAAACAGAATTAAGGAAGACATCCTTCTATTAAAAGGCTTAATGGAGAGAGTAAAAAACTTTGACAAGATGGTCTAAATTCTTTGTAATTATTATTATTTTGTATAGCATATTAATGCTATTTTTCTTGTAAATGAAAGACAATCAAATGTTTGATTTACCTAGTGCCCTCTAGGACATTGAAACTATACATAACCCACACTTACAACATTTGCAAAGAACTATCGAAGCGCAGTAGTTCATGTTTGGTGATTTTCACACAATGCTTATAAAAACTATGTATTTAAGTAAATTAGGGAAGATTCTTAATAGTGCTGAGTGTATCATTGAAATGTGTTTTTTTTTTCCTTCTAGCCAGGCAAAGAAACAACCAATTAGCCCTATTAAAATTTGATCTGTGTCATACCTATCACATTATCATCAATATGAGTTTCCTAAGCCTTATAAGATGTCTACATTTTTTTCTTAATTAAAAAAGAGAATGTCAGTTATCTTGACATAAGCTTATAGTCCTTTTCTTATCATCGCACTAAAATCTAAAAATAATTATAAGCAATCATTAACTAACTTATCAACATTTACTCTCATACACAGTGAGATTTGTGTTTAATAGTCTTTGAATTTAATAGTTTGAATTTAATAGTCTAGATAGTTGTTCAAAATAAGGTATGTAAGAATCACCAAATATATTTCATGAGAATTCACTCAAATACGTTCACTGGAATCCCTAAATATATCATTGCAGTTTAAACAGTCATTATAATGTTATTTGTATGTATATCATTTCAGGGATGACCATTTTGCTATTAGATAACCAACCAGTTGGGGGAGTCTCTTCTTTGGGGAAGATTATTTCTCCTACTCACAAAATTTCTTAGTTGCCTCTAGTTTTTTGTGTAATGTTAAGGCCTCTTGATCTTTTCCCCTTCTTCTTTAGCATGTCTATAACTGCTCTTCTAGGTCAGATCTTGTTCACAACACACTTCTCCCACCTACAGCAATTGCAATCCTTCTCCTCCTTCTTCTACAATGATCCTCAAGACTTAAGTGCAAGAATCCTGTTACAGACGTTTCAGATGGGCATCCCCAGAGTTACTTGGTTTCTGCATTTTAATTGGTTGTAAGTTTTGGGTAGTGGTTTCCATCTATTCCGAGGAGACACTTCCTTGATGAGGGCTGACACTTGGTCTTATCTGTGGGTGTCGTAAAATATTATAGGTTTTCAAAAAAAAAATGAAAAGAATGTCTAATGTTTTTTTTCTAGCACTTAAAGAAAATGACAAGTATATGAGTAGTTCAAATACAGAAAAACAAATGAGTTCTATCAAACTTTCATAAGATCAAAACAAATAGCAAAATGGGTTCTGAGAACAGAGAGAGGCTTTTAAAATAGCAATATTTTAATAATTTCTTAAAGGTGCTATGTATTTTAACTGCCAGTCACTTTTAGGGAAAAGTTTTCATAAATATATAATTAGACATGAAAAACAATTCAAGAAATGATAATTTAATAAGAGTATATTCAAAATTCTATAGGTAAGCTACATATACCATGTATAGAAGTGGGAATAGGATTATAGGGACAATAATTACATTGATCTGGGACTAGAGAGTTAGGTATAAAGGACCTAGCTTTGTAGTGGAAATATCTGAGGTTTCTTTTTTGATATAAGAAATCATTAAAATGTATAATCAGAGAATTACAGATTAACATAGGTGGGTAAGGTAGCTCTAATACAACATAGCTTTGTGGTGCAAATAATATTCAGAGCTAAGTTCAGTCCTAATGAAGAAATAATAAAGTCCTCAATCACAGAAAGTAAAAGTAGCTAGGAAGAAGAATGTGATTTTGAAATGCAAATACTTTATATAATCATATAAAATGAGTGCTTTCTTGTTCAAAATTAGAATCCAAGTTTAAATTTTAATAAGGAAAATCTGGTATTTCTGTATTTGATTATTTCCTTCCGATTTTATGCTATTAACGACATAAATTTCAATTATCATAGCTGTTCCTGTCTTCAAGATGTCCTAAATATTTCTTGGATATAAAAAGAGATAGAGAAATTGAATGAGTCAAGAAGAGAATGAATTAATCAAGCCATTATTTTATTCTGCCAGTTGCATGTGGGCTGTAACAGGAATCTGAAATGTTCCCATAAAGGTTGTGTGTGAAACTCTTGATCTTAAGGTTACTATACATACAGGTACATGGCTTAAATGACTTACTCCACACCATTGAGGGGATGTTCATGAAGGAATCAATGGGTCCCTAGACCCTTAGCTTTCCTCTGCAGTCCACCCGACAAATACCTGTTTCTTGCTACTCACTCTGCCAAGGATTTTTCACATTGCTGGAAGCTTTAAAGAAGAAGAAGAAACAAATCATGTACTGAATCCTGAAATCTGTGAGCCCACATGTTTCCTGCTTTATGAATTCATTGCCGTTATTGTCTGTCAAAATATAGATCTGAATAATAGAGGCTTTCAAATGCCTAAATACTGCCACACATGGAACTACTTTAACTATATGCCAAAAATACTCTCCACCTTTATTTCAAGACACTTTAAGCAAAACCAATAAGTTACACTAGATAGCATTTATTGTAAATATGGTTTTAAAAACAGTGATTCCCCGTGATCCTGCGTTCAGGTCTTTGCAAGAATGGAGACTTTGAAAACTGCCCGTCTTGTGCTTTGTTCTAGTCCTAGTTGCCAAAGCAATGCTTATGCACAGTTTACTTTGAGTAGATGATTCTAAGTTAATGAGTAGCCAGGAGCTCTTTACAAATATCGCCTTCTTAAAATTCTGTCATTTAAAAATTAGTAGAGTTATAAAAATTCAGAGATTCATTAGGAGTGCATAGAAAAAAGAAAGATAAAGAGGGTCTCATAATAAGTAATGATTAAAGGAAGTTTCTCTAGTAAAACAGGGCCAACATGGTACACATGGGAGTAGGATTAAAGGACAGACTCTTATGATGAGAGACCTGGTAGTTCTACAACCAACATATTAAGGGGCATACTGGAGAAGAAGTTTTGCCACAATCTCAAATCTGAAAGCAGTCTGGAGGTAGAATTCTTTATTCACAAGAATTACTCCATGAAAGGGCTTCAACTGACAAGGCTTTCAAACAGGGAAAACAACCTGCTCCACACAAAGTCTCCTTACTGAAGTATTCATCACATTGTAGCATAACTTCACAGTAGCATGTGGACAGTTAAGCAACAGCAAGATGCATAGCCTCGCCAAGTTTCTGCAGCCAATTCAATATCCCCAGCTTCCCTGGGATTCCCTGGGATTGTCTTTTTCTCTCTTCAACTGCTTATGTGGTCTAGTGGCTTGTCATATATGAGTATAGTCTGAATACATTAGCACAGCAATGTTGATACTCATAATTTTGAGTGACATCAAAAAATAAGTGGCATTTGTGTGTATGTGACACCAAAAAAAAACTAACAATTCTTTCAATATATATCAGTGAAATTGCAGAATGTTGAAAACCCTGTAATTAAATTTTGATGAAGGTCTGTGTGTTTCCAGAGTACAACCTTTGACAGTCTTTGAATTACACTTTTTTACAATTCAACCCTTCCTTGGCTTCCTTTTCCTTAATATTCTTGCCTGTTTTTTCAGAATGTGAGCTGCTTTGCTCTACCTGTTGATCTCCAGGGCAGTTTTACATGTGACAGTTTTTCAGTGTGCTTTTCAATAGTTATTAGCATAAAATTAAATGACAAGTAAGCTGAAGGGAAAATGTTGAAGAGTATCATTTACACTTCAAACATAATACTTAAAGGTATAACCTTTCAACTGAAACTTCATCTCCAAGGTTAGAAATAATATAAGGTTATTATAGTCATTCTCACTAAGGGAATTGGCTCTTTGCTGATCTAAAAGTTCTTTTATTTAGCCACAATCTTCTTTGTACTTGTCTACAATTAAATGAAACATATAATAACAAAAGTGCAGCATTAATTGGTAGAGGTTGTTATGTTCCCCTGCCTCCTTACCTTGGACTAGCATTAAGCTCTGGGAGCTATTATTTCTTTACCAAGAACATTTTTAGCTCCACAGCAAGTTCATATTGTTAAGGTAACTAACTAGACTCTGGGAATAGTAAAATAAAATAAGTCACCATTCATAAAGGGCAGATGTGTTTTCTGTGAAGTCTCAATTTTATTCACAGCCTTTCATTGTTTAGAGTTCCAGCACATTGTATTGTCTAAGGTTTACTCGGGTTAAGTTCTAAAATACTCAGACAGTGAGTTTTCCGCCTCATACTACAAATGACGGTGTGCACAGTCTTCAGGGAGTTTGTTTGACATGAGAGGGACAATTGATTGTGAATAAGTTTTACTTTTTATTCATAAACCCTTTATCGGATATGATTACGGGTGTCTAGAGACAAACATTTTTAAAAAGATATTGATACTCAACTTCTTTTATATTTTGATGAAACAGATATAGAGGAAGAAATCTGTCATCAAAGGATTTATAAACACAAAATAAGACTACCCGTGAGGATTGGTTATAGTTATAAGTGGTTTATAGAGACCACTTATTTAAACTCATTTTAAATGATTTAAAATTCATTCCATCTCTGTCAAGAATAATATTGTTAGTGTACTGGATGGGTCATGGATCTGAGCTAAGAATGAGACAGGGTTTTTCACCTCTATGTCAATGATGTGATTTGATCTGAAAATCTTACATACAAAATATTGAAGACAGAGATTCTCCTTTCTATATATGAACCTTACAGAAAAATATTTTAACACAAAAAATTAAAAATAAAACATTAGCAAGAAAAATTTTAAAAGTTGTGTTTAAATCTCTCTCACTCTCATTGTTGCTCTCTATTCCTTTTTTTTGCTAAATTAGAGTATTAAAAATTGAAGCCTAAATGATTTAAATACAATTTTATTTAAAAATATCTAAAGAATTTTGATAAAAAATTAGACTTTCATTGTTATATTTACAATAATTACTTAGACCACACCAAGTATTTTTCCAGTCCTGAAAATATACACATAAATAAGTAACATTATACAGTCAGAACAGTTTATATTTATAAATATATATGTGTTTATACATATATGCATACAATAATAATTAGTGAATAAGAGAGGTCTTAAATTTCAAGAAGAGTGGAAGGGTTATATGGAAAAGTTTGGAGGAGGAAAGGAAAAGGTGAAATGTAATTATAGTCCCAAAAATGTTACAATTTTTTATGTATCTAAGACAAGAAAAATATTGTTGGATTAATAGCACTATAGTATCCATTTCAATTCTTAATTTCTTAGTGCACTTTTTTTCAAACAAATTATTTTTTTGATAGAAAATAACATTTTTTTCAAGGAATTTCAGTTTCTTTTTTTTGAAATTGGAATATTTTATTTTTGTAAATAATTTTTATTTTTTATATTAATCACAGGTTATTTACTCTGTATCCCAGCAATAGCCCCCTCCCTCATTCCTTCCCAATCTCACCCTCCCTCCATCATCTCCTCCCTGGCCCTTTCCAAGTCCACTGGTAGGGGAGGACCTCCTCCCTGTCATCTGAACATAGCTTATCAGGTATTTTCAGGACTGGCTGCAAAGTCCTCCACTGTGGTCTAGCAAGGCTATGCCTCCCTCGGGGGGGGGGGGGAGAGAACAGCGAGGTCAAAGCCATTGAGTTCATGTCAGAAATAGTTCCTGTTCCCCTTATTAGGATACCCACTTGGATACTGAGCTACCATGGAGGGGTTCTAAGTTATATCCATACATGTTCCTTAGTTGGAGAAGCAGTCTCATAAAAGATCCCTGTGCCCTGATATATTTGGTCCTTGTGGAGCTCCTGTCCTCTCCAGGTCATAATAACTCCCCCTTCTTTCATATGATTCCCTGTACTCTGCCCAAGGTTTGGTTATGAATCTCAGCATCTGCTTTGACACACTGCTAGGTAGAGTCTTTCAGAAGCCCTCTATGGTAGGCTCCTATCTCATTACTTGTTTTCTCCTACTTCCAATGTCCATCCCATTTGTCTTTATAAGTGAGGATTGATCCTTTTACCCTGGGTCCTCTTTCTTGTTTATCTTCTTCAGGTGTACAGATTTTAGTATGTTTTTCATATCTTATAGATCTAGTACCCACTAATAAGTGAGTATATACCATTTGTATTTATGCTACTGGGCTACCTCACTCAGGATGATCTCTTCTAGATCTCACCATTTGCTGTAAATTTCATGATATCCTTGTTTTTAATTGCTGAGTAGAATTCAATTATGTAAAAGTACTACAATTTCTTTATCCATTACTCTGATGATGGACATCTGGGTTGTTTCCAGGTTCTGGCTATTACAAATAAAGCTGCTACAAACATGGTTGAGCAAATGTTCTTGTTGTGTACTTGAGCATCTTTTGGATATATGCCTACAAGTGGGATAGCTTGACCTTGAGGAAGCACTATTCCGAATTGTCTGAGAAAGCACCGGATTGATTTCCAAAGTGGTTGTACCAGTTTACATTCCCACCAGCAATGGAGGAGGGTTCCCCCTTCTCCACAACCTCTCCAGCATGTGTTGTCCCTTGAGTTTTTCATCTTGGCCATTCTAATGGGTGTAAGGTGAAATCTCAGGGTCATTTTGATTTGCACCACTCTGATGTTGAGTGGTGCAACATCTTAGCCAAGGATGTTGAGCATCTCTTGAAGTTTTCCTCTGCCATTCTATACTCTTCTACAGAGAATTCTCTGTTTACCTCCTTACCCCATTTTTTAATTGGATTGCTTGATTTATTACATTTTAACTTCTTTAGTTCTTTATATATACTGGATATCAGCCCTCCTTTCCCAGTCTGTAGGCTGTCGTTTTATTCTCATAACAGTGTCCTTTACTTTACCAAAGCTTTTCAGTTTCATGAGGTCCCATTTATTGATTGTTGCTCTTAGAGACTGTGCTCTTGGTGTTCTGTTCAGGAAGTTGTCTCCAGTGCCAATGAGTTCTAGGCTTTTCCCCACTTTTTCTTCTAATCGATTTAGAGTATCTAGTTTTATGTTGAGGTCTTTGATCTACTTGGACTTTAGTTTTGTGCAGGGTGACAAATATGTATCTATTTTCATTTTCTGCCCATAGACATCCAGTTGGACTAGCACCATTTGTTGAAGATGCTGTCTTTTTTTTTCCATTGGATATTTTTGGCTTCTTTGTCAAAAATCAAGTATTCATAGGTGTGTGAGTTTATTTCTGAGTCTTCTATTTGGTTCCATTGATCCACCTTTCTGCTTCTATGCCAATACCATGCGGTTTTTATTACTATTTATCGGTAGTATAGCTTGAGATCAGGGATGGAGATACCTCCTAATGATCTGTTGTTATACAGGATCATTTTGGAAATTCTGTTTTGTTTGTTTGTTTGTTTGTTTGTTTCTCTATATGAGGTTGAGAATTTTTCTTTCAAAGTATGTAAAGAATTGTGTTGATATTTTGATGGGAATTGCTTTGAATCTGTAGATTGCTTTTGGCAGAATGGCAATTTTCACTATGTTAATCCTACCAATTCATGAGCAAGCGATATCTTTCCGTCATCTGATATCTTCTTTGATATATTTCTTCAGAGACTTGAAGTTTTTTTCAAACAGATCTTTCACCTGCTTGGTTAGAGTCACCCTAAGGTACTTTATGTTATTTTTGGCTATTGTGAAGAGTGTTATTTCCCTGATTTCTTTTTCTGCCCTTTTGTCTTTGTTATACAGGAGGGCTTCTCATTTTTTTTTTTTGTTTGTTTGTTTGTTTGAGTTAATTTTGTATCCAGCCACTTTGCTGGAGGTATTTATCAGCTGAATGAGTTCCCTGGTAGTATTTTGGGGGTCACTCAGGTATACTATCATATCATCTGCAAATAATGAAACTTTGACCTCTTCCTTTACGATTTATATCCCCTTCTTCTCCTTTAGTTGTCTTATTGCTCTAACTAGTACTTCAAGAAATATGTTGAAAAGATATGGAGAGAGTGTGCAGCCTTGCCTTTTCCCTGATTTCAGTGGGACTGATTTTAGCTTCTCTCCATTGATTTTGATGTTGGCTAGAGGCTTGCTTTATATTGCCTTTACTATGTTTAAATATGTTTTGTGTTTGGGGCTTTTTCCGATTTTACTTTTAAAAATGGGGAACAGGGATAAGCATATCTTTAAAGTCATTTTCCTGTGTTTCTGATGAATTGGAGTATCCGTTGATTTGGGGGGTTGCTGGTGAAGCCATGATTTCCTGATTTTTGTTAGATGTGTTCTTTCACTGTCCTCTGGCCATTTGCTTTTCTGTAACCTTCACTGTTTGTTCTTGGATTCTGCAGTTCAGGCTGGTAACATCTTTCTCTCGTGTCTGGAGAGTTCTTCAGGAAGATGAGAGAGGTCCAGTGGTTTCAGCGTGTGTGTTGGTGCTTCAGCTGTATGGGCAAGCATGTGCGTGTTCATGGAAGTGTGACCTGAGGGACAGGGTACTGGAGAATGTAGAGGTCTTCAGTGTGAGAGAGGTGCTCCTTGCAGGCACCGCAGGCATCGCAGGCATTAAAGGTATAGCAAGTGCTGGTGATAATCATAGGCTCAAATTCCCTGAATACCTCAGTGGCCTACAGGCTACTGGTATTTGTCTCTAACTGAGCTCCAGGAGTTATTTGCCTAAACTCCACTCATAGATCCACAGAGCAGGGGCTTCAGTGTCCCAAGAAATCCCGTTTCCCACAGTGGATGTGTGGGTAGGAGGGATCTGATATCTGGCTGGTAGCTTAGAAGCACCCTAGATCTGGGACTCTGCAGGCACTTGGGGATGCACTCAGTCTCCAGCAGGTCAAATTGTAAAGGGTTTCTTCCTGTTCTGTACTGGCCGGTTTGGACCTGCTGAGTCAAATGTGGCAGTTTGAGCTCAGTCAGCTCAGTGGTGCTGCAGCCGCTGAACTCAGGAGTCCAGCTGTGGCTCTATAACTAGAGTGTCCAGGTGCCTGCTGGGAAGTCCTGGGGAGCCACAAAAGTCCACAGACCTAGGTGGCCTGGCCCCTGGTCTACTTCTGTGGTTTTGCAGGTTTGCTGGACTTCGGTGGCTGCACAGCTGACTATCTGCCACTGAGGGATTGGGAGGCCTGTATAGTCACTGTCTGGAAAGCCCTGTGGAGTCTGCTTACAGATGTGGGAACCCAGGAAGGATTGTATCAAGGATCTAGGACTTGGCAGGCGGGTACAGCTGGCAGCTGTGGCTGAGGACCTAGGAGCCTGGCCTCTGTTGTCTTGATCTCCAGGCAGCGATTTTTGTGCTCAGCATCACTGGTGCTGTGGTTAGCTCCTCCTCCTCCAAAGGAGGTCCCAATAAGGGAAGTGCCTGACCTGAATCTAAATGTTCTCTCCTCCTGTGATGTCTCCTCTCTTTCAGAAAGCGGAAATGTCAATTTTCTGGCTTCAGTTGCCCCTCCACTCACCAATTTTGGAGTTTCAAATCCTCTGCCTCTCAGAAACAGTGTGTGCTGGTTGCCACCATCTTGGATCCCCTGGAATTTCAGGGTTTTTTTTTTTTTTATCTTTTCTTTCTTTCTTTTGGTGAATTGTCTTAATCACTATCATATTGCTATGGAGAAAAACTGTGACCAAGGCAATTCTGATAAAAGAAAGCATTTAATTGAGGACTTGCTTACAGTTTTAGAAGTTTAGTTTAATAATATCATGGCTAGGACCATGGTGGACATGGTACTGGAGAAGTAATTGAGAGCTACACCCTGATCCATAGGCAGAGAGGGGAGTGGGACTGGAGAAGGCTTTGAAACCTCAAGCCCATTCCCAGTGACTTCCTTCAACAAGGCCACACCTACTCCAACAAGGATATGCCTACTAATCTTTTTCAAAAACATCCACTTCCTGATGACTAAACATTCAAATATATAACCCTGTGGAGCTCATTCTTATTCAACACAGCACATGCATATTTTTATTTTTTTCATGTATGAGTTTATTGTAATCTTGTCTCTGAACCTATATACAAATGTCTTAAAAACTGGGCCATTCAATATCTTTTCCTGTGTTTATTCCAAATCATAAATGTTGGTGCCACTGCTGTTACTAAAAAAAATACTGAAGAGCTAAAACACCTCTTTAACTTTTAAAATAACTCATTAATTTTCCCAGTACCTAATGACCTTTATAGAGAAGAGAAATTTTTATTTTCTTTTTGACTGAATCTATCTATTAAGACGTAAGCAGAGTTTATTATTCTAGTTCTTACAAAGAACCTATGTATTCATGACACTATTTCTTTCTTTTGGTTTGTTGAGAAAAAGTTTTGTATAAGCCCACCGCAGGTTGTAAATAACATGGATCCTGAGCCCCGATTCTCTTCTTCAATGTTCCCAGTTGCAAGGTAATTACAACAGTCGGTATCCTTTCTGTCCAACATGTTGGAGGAAGCTTTAATTTGGTTAACTGGTGCTTGCCTGTGTGTGAGTGTGTGCCATTCTCTTCAGAACTCAGAGTTATGCCAAACTTAGTCTTCTTAGTGACCATCCAGGACTGTTTCCTTCATTATGATCAAAGTAGTGAAGTTCTTTCATTCTCTCTAAATAATTCCTGCTATGAAATAATTTGGAAATGTCTTAAAATACCCCAGCTATCTGAAGAGTGAAAAATGACATCTTTTGAACAACCTATACTTCCAAAGTCTTTTTAAGATTTTGGCCAAGATCAAAAGCCAAATTTTCCTTTCTCCAAGTTTTCCATGTTCGGCTATGAGTATGAAAGAATACCTCATTTATAAGATGTATTCCAAAAAGAAAAACAAACTGAGGAATATTTTGTTTCATCTTTGAAATCAGGAGAACACAAAAAATAATGAGTAATAAAACAAAGATGAGATTCTCTAAAGAATTCGTAGTAAACATATCACAGTTTTGTGGGCACTGAAGAGTACAGAGGCAGAAGAAAGATGAAAATCTGTCACAGATCACTATAATAGTGTGGCTTCAGGAAAGCTATAGAAATTATGTTTTGGCGAAGAAAAATCATGTAAGAACAAGACTGAAAGTTGATGGCTGAAATCAACTCAGGCTCTCAAAATTGTCAAAATTCCATCAAGACAATTGATATAAACACAGCTCTTCAAAGGAAATAAAAGATACTTTATTCCAAACTGCACACAAGTAACCATTTCTTAGGAACACAGATTTATGCTACACCAAATTACGTGTTTCGTAGTTGAAGTAGATTCACGATATTTTTAAAGCTATAGAGCTGAAAGCAATTCCTATATTAAGGCATTTACCAAATATATTGGGAGAGACCCAAAAAAATGAGTTCAGCTAAAGAGAGAGAGAGAGAAAGAGACCTCTGATAGGGGTCTTAGGTTCCATCTGATGATACTCTAAGCTTTAGGGTTGGTGGAAGCTAGTGGTATTCTAAGAGAACCTTCTGAAGGGTTTTCCTTGTAGCCAAAGGGATGTTTGGTCAGAATCAATGTGAACAATGAGTGCCATTATGTTGACAAGAGTTTTAAGTTTCAACACCTTGGACAACCAGCTGCCTTACCTATTTACATATCAAAGGGGACCTATTGTCCATATCTTGTCCATACCTTAAACTCTCCAGCCAAAGGGCTTGTCCACCATTCCCTGGGTGGCTCTTTCCTATATAATCCAGACACTTTGGTTACCTACCCGGCCTTTAGTCCAAGTGCTCAGGGACCAGGGATCTTTTACCTATCAATGCCAAGAGCTAAGAAGCAGCCAAAGTAGACCAAGTAATTGGTCTCTAGGAACCCTTTTTCTACTGGTGTTAGGGACTGGTTAGAGGATAGAAGTTCAAGAGATTGGAGTATAAAGACAACTTACCTTTTGGTATGAGGAGCTGTGCAGATAAGAATGTTTGGGCTTAGTGGTTGGAGTCTTATTTAAGTTTCCTACATAGAGGTTACTATTAAATAATATTGTCTTCTAATTTTGGCAGTGACACAGCTCTTCTAAAAGGGTCATAAAAGGGGAGCTGGTGAGGATCTCCAAATCATGTTCAGTGAGTTATGAGAACAGGCATAGATTCTGTAACCTTTCCTAAAATCTGAAAATGACAGATTTTATTAAATAGAAAAAAATAAGCTGACCATCTTCTGTGTACCAAATATGTCATGTAATCGTCCAATGTGTTAAGTTGAATTTTTAAATTTCAGAAAAACATGATGCTTTCGGTACTTGTGGAATCATGTTCTGTGAATATCACTATTGTTCCTTGGTAGAGGAAAAAAAAAACATCACTGAATTTTTTAATATAAAACTACTAAAATGACATATCAATATTTCTATCTATCTATCTATCTATCTATCTATCTATCTATCTATTTATCTGTCTATCTGGGATTTATTAGACTGACTTGTAGAATGTGCTCCACCTTATTCAACAATGGCCATCCATGGCAGAAAGTCTTAGCTAGTCTTCTGGAATCCCAAGAAATATGTTCCAATTCCAGTAAAGTAATGGACTTGTCAGTGAGAGTGTGGGCAAGCAGGGAAAGAACAAGTGTTCTCTTCTTCCATAACCTGACACCAGACATGATGGCCCCAATATAAAGTGGATTTCCCTACAACAAAAGACATGGATTTAAGGTGAATATGTTTTTCCTTCAAATTATTTCATAAAAAAACAAAACTAAACAAAAAATTCCTCACAGGTATTCCCAGACACTTAGGTTTTAAGTAGTTTCAGATGTATTTGACAATCAAATATAGCCATCATACACAGAGAGACACTTTTTCTGTTATTAAAGATAACAGAATTTATTAAATTATAAATTAACAACATAAGTAACTTATGTTGGCTAATAGTGATTTCCCTTAAACCTTGGTTTTTGACAAATAGGTTTTTTTATTTTAATGGTAAATACTAATATTAAGTTTCAATTTATACATTACTTACTATCTATCTATAGCTATTTTATATCCCCCCCTCTCTCTCTCTCTGTGTGTGTGTGTGTGTGTGTGTGTGTGTGTGTGTGTATTTTCAAATACCAAAGTATGGCTATACTGTAGGACTTTGATAATGAAACCTGCTGCATCTCTGCTGGTGGCAAAGCTACAGAAGAGCCAAGCTGTAGAGACACAGGTTTAAACAGAGCCTCAGGTTTGATTGAGCTAAAGAAGTGATATATAGGCTTGTGGTGCCCACATGTTTAACAGGTAAGTGGATAGCAATTCAAGAAGGCAGCGTCATCAGTACTGACCTATTTGATCTGAAGCCCGTGGCAGAGTGAAGATTCTCAGTCTCTTTTATCTAGTTATGCATAATTTTGATAATGACATTTTTTTCTTTTCTGTAGTAGTTCTCAAAAGTTGGTTTGATAAGACAACATGGACATTTTTGAGGAGGTAAAACTCATGTGTTTTAGGTGGTGATTACTATTTACTATTGATACTATTTTTAATAAAGCTTCGGTTAATCCTAAACAGCTGTTTAACCAAATCACCACACAGAGACTAGGATTTTTTTTCTTTTTGTTAACCTATAACACAATGCTGGGCAATAGTTACTTCAAACCCGCATAGTTCCTACCATTCATATTTTACCTGTTATACTTGGTTTTAGTGATAATTCAGGTCTGGTTCATCTCTCCAAGTCGTTCCAAGACCTCTCCTCCAGCCTCTACTCTCTTAGCTTCTCCTCGTGCCTCTCACTCCTTCCTCTCCTCTGGCTACTCCTCCCCTCTCCTTCTTACTCCTTCCTCTCCATTGCTCAAAATTGTGGCTTGTTGTTTTATTTTGGCATATTTACACAAAGTTGAGACAGGTGATGGTTAGAATAAGTATCACAATGCAATGCTCAGATTGAAACCAGAGAGTGAGGGAGATAAATCAGCATTATAATCAACAAGGGTAAGGTCTATACATTCCAAAAGAACATTATACCAACACTGTAGTAGTAGTTCTTGAAAGTTGGTTTGTTAAGACAACATGGACATTTGTGAGGAGGTAAAACTCATGTATTATTTTACTTGACCTCAGTGGCCAAATCTTCTACTAGCTCTTCCATCAATGTAGACATTAACACAATGTAATAATAATTTCTGTGACCATCAAAATTCTTAAAAGGAATTTCTGAGTACTGGTTAACTAGTATTTGAAGTCTGATACAGAACTCACATGAGCATCCTTGTGCTACCTTACTATTCTGTCAGTAGTGTATTCAGAGATGGTTCTAGACAATGGGGGTAGAAAAGAGCTGAGTACCAGCTTCCACTTTCTCTGTTCTTGACTCTAGACAAAATGTGGCCAGCTGCCTCTCATGTTGCCATGCCATCTTTGCTATGTTGAACCGTGACCTCAAACAGTTGAGTCAAAATCAGTCCTTCCTCCATTAAGTTGCTTTGGTCAGGTATAGTGTCATAGAAGTGAGCAATGTAAAGAAGACAAAATTTGAAATTGAGAAATAGAGTTATTGTAATTAATCAGATAATGTGGCTCTTAGGACTTTGGAAGTAGTTTGCTGGAAGAATTTGGAAGAAACTGAAACCTTAAACTACAAAAGCTATACATTTTTATGAGCAGAACTGAATGGACCATTATGGTATCATTTGACAAACCAGAATGATACAAGAAATGAAGACAGCAGAGTCCTGATTCATGAGATTTCAGAGGAGAACATGTAATCTTTCAACCAAGGAAAGTCATTCCAATTAGGAGCTAGCCAAGTATCTGGTTGCATTCTGCCCATTCCTTGATAAATCGAGTGAGGGTGAATTCGAAAGCAATGGAATATAATTTCTTTCAGAAAGAATGTTAAGATAGGATGAAATTCAGTCTGTTATGATTATAGCTGTTATTATTGTTGGTTATTATTCAGGTCTACAGGAAGAAAGAATAGGAAAAGGTATTTTTTATGCTTGATATCTTTGTAGGAAAAAGAGAGAGCTTAATGTTGCAGACAAAATGGGTGCAAGGAAAGTACCTCAAATTTCTAGAGATTATCACCATTAAAGATAGACTTAAGGCTTTGACTGGGTAGGTTTTTAAGTGGCAGAGATGGCACCCATGGAACAAAGAGTGGTTAGCGTCATTTTGGAGGCTTTGTATAAATGATAATGAAGAAAGCATCTAAAGGTCAAGTGATTGATTAAATAAATATACAATTGATTAAATAAATATACAGATAGCTATTTTTTAAGAATAGCTATCTGATCGGTATCAGAAAAATAGAAAAGGTACTCTAGAGTAAGAGCCTACTATTTGAAGACTATGTATTGAAAAAATTCAAATTTATTTGGAAGGAGAGAACACATTTTTATTAGTTGTTTGGAAATATCATATAATGCGTTTGAATAAACATATTTCTCAGTCCTCCCAGGGCCATCGCCAACCATTGTGGCCATTCTAAAGACCTCTTCCAAAAAATTAAAAAAACAACCAACCAACCAAACAACAAAATCAACAATAAACGAAGTGCAATTAGTGTTGTCCATACAGCGATTAGAGCATGCTTAATCTCCTAGTGTCTAGCCCATTACAGAGAAGTGAGTCTTTTCCAACCCCCACCACAACCAGTAGCAATCTATTGTGAAAAGCTATACTTCAGCATCCTTATCACAAATTTTAAGAGTTCTCTTTGTTGGCTTCCTGTCTAGGTTGTTGCCTTTTGGAGGTGGGATAGGGTGGTGGTGGTGTTATCATAGAATCCTTATGTGTCTCTTTCTGAACTGTGAGTCTAGAGTCATAGATACCACTGCAGAAAAATAAAGGAACAAAAATCATGATCTTTCACATGGCATCTGACAACAGCACATCCACCTCTGGCCTCAACACATGCAACTGACTTCAACATGGTCTCTGGTAGCAGTATAGCCATGGACACCAACATGGTCCCCAATGGTAGTCCAGCCCATGCCCATCACCATGGCTTCAAGTAGCATGACAGCCAATGGACAGTGATATGCTCTCAGGAAGCAGTACAGATCATGAATATCTGAATGGCCTTTTGTTACAATAACATGGGGTGTGGACATCAACACAGCCCCCAGATCCAGCAAGACCATGGACTCAGGCGTGGCAGTACTATATTATTACAGTAAAATGCCATCCACATTTTATTTTCTAGCAATGTTAAAGTCTTTGGCCATTTCTCTTAGCATTCTCAGATGACAGAATAGAAATAATTCAGGACCAATTTCTATATCTTCCAAGTATTGTACTATTGCTTATTTTTTTTAAATTCAGAAATATGGAGTACTATAGGGAGTACATCAGAAGGAAGTTTTTATCAATGTTTAAACTATTTCAAAAAATAGTTTACATATATTCAAAAATAGTTTACAGCATACATATGTATGAAGTATCTGAAGCAATCATTGTGAGTGTAGATACTAAGACCCATGCTATCGAGAAACTGAGAAGTACAATAAAAGTTAAAATAATTTTAGTCAGCATCAGTATTTCTCCTAATTATCTGCAGTTAAACACAAAACTTAGTAAACACAAAGCCCCAATGCCTGCAATGGAGCCAGGCAGCTGCTACTGACCTTTCCTTGATATTCTACTGCCAGTTATTGGAATGTCCTTTATGTCATTTCTTTATCTTGACCTGCCTAACCCCTATTGGTCCTGGTTTTCTATCACCTTCCTTGTCTTCTTAGGTAGTCACATCCTGATTCTTCCCCACCTTTCTCTCCAAAGCATGCTGTTCTTTTATTTCTTACAGAACAGTTTAGACTCTGAAAACCTCCTGTTTTCAACATGGATCATGATCATCTTAGTCTTGATCTTACAAAAGAAGCTCCATTGTGAACACAGCTGGGCAAACAGTTTCTTGGGAAACAGTGTGAGGCAGTTCCCTGGATGCTGGCTGTGAACCTGCAGCCTGTTCATGCCAGGTAAGAGCTTCCCCACTGAGTCAAGTACCCAGTCATGGTTCTGCTTTTAATTATGGTTGAGAACTTTTCATATGTCTGGCTTTGATTTCACCCTATAGTCTGGGCTGGCTGTGAAGCTGCACTGCACCTGTCTCAGTCTCCTGAATAGCTGGCATTACCATCATCTTTAAATCCTCTCATGTCAACATATTTGGTTTGATTGCCATTGGCCAATAACTATGTCTCTATGCAACAAGGTTTTCTCAGTATGTAGATATTGCTACTTATGTAATTGGCAAGAGAGATGACTCAGGAAGTCAGTTCTTCCCTGCCCCACCAAAAAATCCCACAAAGAACAATTTACCAAGAAGACTGGACACAGCGACACACATCCATAATTCCAGCACTCAGATGGCTGATGTAAAGGGATTGCTGAATGTTTGGGGCCATCTTGGAATACATAGACAGTTCCAAGCCACCCAGGACTATTAACAAAAACTTAGCTCAAAATTAAAAAAAAAAAGAAACCAAATCAATAAAAAATAACTTATAAAAGTTCATGTATAATCTCAGTTCCTCTTTACATATCAACATAAGTCTAATATATATATACATTATATATATATAATATATATATAAATATTCACATATATAGCACATTTCCCACAGCCAGACATACACATGAGGTTACTAGCTTAGTCATGCTTTGTAATATACACTTGAATAGTGAACTTCCCTATCAGCTTCACTTAGCAGTCTCCTTCCAATAATCCTTTCATCATTCAAATTATTGGCTGTGTTTGAATCCTCATTTTAGCTTGAATTTCTGGAGTCTGCTAATGAAATAAGTGAAAAGATGAAATGAAAACCTCTAATCAAAAGGATGCTGCAAAGCAAGGCATACCATAATCAATGGAACCTAAGTCCTAGTGGAGAGTTTTAAGAAACCCTGAGAATTACCATGAGTGGAAGAATGGGAAGCTGACCTATCTCTAGGGTAACTTCCTCCACAGTTAGTAACAGTTGAATGATTTTCTCAGGGTGCATTTAGTTGCTAACATATCTGACCTACTGCTAGCAAAACAGAAGAAAACACCTACTGCAACCAAAGCTAGGAAAATCAATGCAGGTGTTGACCTCACCCAGTTAAGACAGACCTCTGTGAAGTGGGAAGCACAACTGTGTTTCGCCCACATTGTAAACCTATAGAGGTCACTCTGTCCTTTAATTTTCCTTTATTAACTTTCAGTGGCACATCTTGGTTGTCTACAAGAATACTGATTTGGTGTGGGATGTGATTACTGAATTGCTGATACTGGTTACAGTCATGGGCCACCAAGGCCTTCAAAATTTCATCTTTCATTATGGCTGAATAATATTTTACTATGCTTATCACTTGTCTCTTTTTTCCAACAGAAGATATCACAATTCTGACACAGAGAGAATGTTGAAGCTCTTTTTCTAGATAAATTAACTGGGATGCCTAAGTTGCTACTACACGTCCAAGAAAGTACGCTGACCTTCAGTTTAATCTGCTGAGGTTGAGAGTGTGCAATGGGGAATCACAGGAGAACATGAGCTGAGAGAAGAGCAGAGAGGGTGGAGCTTCAGGGTGAATATGAACTATGTTAAACTATATGAGAAGAAACCCAAGAGAGGGCAATTGAGAGCTGTGGACACCAAGCTCTCAAGAGAGAAGAGACAAAGTGGTGAAAGGGAATGTTACTAGGAAAGCTCATTCACCGAAAATGGCACAGGACAAGCAGATTGTTTTAAAAATATCAAATGGGAAATAGTAAGATCTGGAGTGGACAGGAACTCCACAAGGAGAGCAACAGAACCAGAAAATTTGAACACAGGGGTCTTTCCAGAGACTCATACTCCAACCAAGTACCATGCATTTAAATAACCTAGAACCCCTGCACAGATGTAGCCCATGGCAGTTCAGTGTCCAAGTGGGTTCCATAGTAATGGGAAGAGGGACTGCCTCTGACATAAACTGTTTGCCCTGCTCTTTCATCACCTCCCCCTGAAGGGAGAGCAGCCTTACCAGGCCACAGAAGATGACAATGCAGGCATTCCTGATAAGATCTGATAGACTTGGATCAGAAAGAAGGAGAGAGGGACCTCCCCTATCAGTGGACTTGGGGAGGGGCATGCGTGAAGAAGGGGAAGGGGAAGGGAAGGTGGGATTATGAGGGGAGAAGAGAAGTATTTATGGGAGGATACAAAGTGAATAAAGTATAATTGTTTTTTTTTTAATTTATTTTTTTTCTAAATTTCCCTTTTCTTCATGTTTTAAAATGTTAACACTACATAAAGAAAAAGAGCTGACACTAAGTCTACACTCTTCAAATTGGACATGTATACTTCAAAGACTCACTTCTTTCATACGAATATGGAAATGTAAATTTTTTGAAAAGAGACTCTCAATTATTATTAAAATTCTGGAAAAATGTCAGTTTCGTGTGATGTTCCCTGCCATGCAGTATAAAAGTATATATAAAAAAAAACAAAGTGAATAAAGTGTAATTAATAAGTTAAAAAATGATAAAAAAATATCAAATGGTAAAAATGGGATGAACTTCTAATGGAACACACTGTGTGAGAGGTCTAAAGTGACACACACATAGTTGTTCTTTTGGTAAACAGATTATCATAGAAAATGTGTCCCACTGTATTTCAGAAGAATATCCCAAGAGAGAGTTTCATCTTTCCTAGGTCTGGTATCAAAGCTGTGGCCTTGTCCTCCCTTAGTCTTTATAAGAAATCCAAGCCCTTCATTGCTTATGCTACCTTTGAGAAAAGAAAACCTCCCACTCTCTGATCAGTACCTAGTCTATTAAACCTAGAAAAATAAAATGAGGGACAATTAAACTTTGATGTGCAGAAAAAAAAAGGAGGTTTATGGAATTTGAAGCCAGCCTCTTACAGCTGTTAATGGTGATGCCAGGAATCCCAACAGGAGCAGCAGCTTAATTTTCCCAAAGACACTGGGCATGCCAGACCTTACCTATCAGTTGTCTTGTGAACTTAAGCTCCTTTAGAGTTCTTTGACACGAAAGCTCTGTGATGAAGTATACCTCACTGTGGACCAGACTGAAATGATTTAGTTTAAGTTTGCCTTCATTTAATTTTTTTATAACTTTTGTATTCTTCATCTTGTTGGTGTCAAACTTTTTTTTTCATCTGTTTGTTACTTGAAAAAAGGTAGCAACTACAAGGTCACCATCTTCTCCCAGATGTGCCTGGTCTTGCATGCTCTGTTCACTGATGGCAACATTGTCTGCTTCAGGGACACAGGTAGAGTGTCAGATTTATTGCCAGTTTTCAGGAAGAGTCTACTTCAAAGTGAAAATAAACTTGCAAGGTCAAGATGTCCAGCCCACCCACAATCCCCAGACTTACATTGACAACAGCAACAGAGAAGTTTTTCCTTTCAACAAAGCATTAAAAAATGGCGGCATTTGCATTAGAATATCATATTCCCCAAAATATCTTTTCATCAGACAGACTTGTTTTCCCTCTCATTTGCCCATCTCTGTAATTGCTGTGTCTGGGTTCCCCCCCCCCCCCATTAACTTAGAAGATCCATGGCATGAAAAAAGTTATGCTGACATTTACTCCCACAATACTTTTCTCAGAGACTAATGACTAACAGAAGGGAAGGAATCTTATATTTTGCTATGAACATTTCAAGGATAAATTCCAGTATAATTTTTCATTAGTTTTAGCAGAGCAATTATGATGATTACAGCTACAGCTCAGATCAAGGGTTGCTTCTGGCACTGTTCCTCCTGACAAGATTTTCCTAAAGTGCACTCCAGAGGTATGTATGTCTGTGTATAGAAGATGAAACATGAGTGGTGACCTTTTGATTCTGCCAGGTAGTGTTCTGGTTCCCAATACATTTTTGTGCCTTTTTTGTTACTTTGAATCTCTATCCAAAACATCATCTCCCCGCCCGCCCCACCAAATCTATTAACTTTCAGAAGTACAAATAGCCTAAGAGTGGAAAAGTCTCTTATCTCATTGTTCTGCTTTATTGAACCAGCATATTTTTTTAAAAAAAGTATTTCACTGGGAATGTCCTATTTTCTCTTCGGAATGCAAATTAAATTAAATCACAACCTCTGTGGATATAGATACAATTTGATCATCAGGTGGGTGATTCTTTTCCTATGTGAGAAAATATGCTCTCTCTCTCTTTTTCTCTTTCTCTGTGTGAGTGTCAACTGAAAGCTTACATGATTTTTACATTAAACTGAGACTTACCAAAACACCTACAGGCAAATTAGTTATGATATGTTGACCTTGAAGAGAAAAGGCTCCAGTGGGACTCCAAGTAGACAGTCTGTGTGAAATGAACTTAATAGTTCAGCAGGTGCTGAGTGTCTTTGCAGCAGCTGAAACAACTCTCTTCTTCATGTGACAGAAGTAGTCTTTGTGACTTGAAACCTTTCAGGGTTTTTGTTTAAAAAAATCAAATGGGAAAGCAACACAGGCAGCAATAGTTTCTTCTTTGTGTTAAGGGGTACCATTAGCAAGCATGTCCCAGAAACACTGACAGGATCAGAAACCTGTATCAGAGGCCACAGAGAGAAGGCCTCAGGGAGTGACCTCATCTGTTCTTCCTTCCAGTAAATCCAATTAGTAAGACTTGTATGACGTAAGAAATCCCAAATGTAATCCGTTTAGTATCTTATGACTTAGGTAAGACTAAACAGGACTATTTACTGCTATGAATAAGGTAGCATAGCAACTACATCCAAAGGAAAATAGTGTTTAGTCACTGATATTAGCTTTGTGGTGCAGAAAAGCAAACACAGGGTTTTCTGTATGCTTGGGAAGCTAGACTGCCAGGCCTCTCTTCAGAACTAGATAACCAGTAACTATGAAAAGCTTTTGTCCTGCATTTCAGAGTGTTTGCTCCTCAGAGCTGCTTTACTAAGTTTGAAACCACCTTTGTTTGAACAAGAAAAACTAATTTTCTGAGAATTTGAAGGCTAGAAGTCTGAAATCATCAAGGCTACATCCTTTCTGAGGACTCCAAAGATGAATAGTTCCTTGTATCTTTCTAATATCAGAGAGCTATTACAAATCCTTAGCATTCCTTGGAATGCACACAAAATACATCACCAGTGTCTCCATATTCACAGATCATATTCTCCCATTTTTCACAAGATCTTAGTCTCTCTCTCTCTCTCTGTGTATGTATTTCTGACTGTGTCTGTCTGTATCTGTGTACATGTACATATTCTTGTTATTTCTTTGTGTCTGTATTCAGTTCTGCCTTGTTTAATAAAGGCAGAACTTACTGATTTAGTGCCTGTTATGAATAAATATGATTCATACCCTTGTGCCTTGATAATCTTTATAGAGACCCTGCTTCTAAATTCCTTCACAATTACAAGTTTAAGTAGACATGAGTTTGTCAGTTTGCCTGTCAGCCTTGTGGATAGGTGGAGTATGAGGAAGCAGCAAAGCTACCAGACAATTATTTTTGGTTCAAGTAAATTATTGGTAAGAATCTCCCCTCTTTAAGGAATTTAGTGAGAATTTTGTAAGTTTTTTTAAAATTTTTTTTAATTTTTTTCTTATCAGTTACATTTTATTCACTCTGTATCCCAACCGTGTCCCGATCCCTCATTCCCTCCCAGTCCCTCCCTCCCTCCCTCATCTCCACCGTGCCCCTTTCCAAGTTTTTTTAAACAGAGATATTATGGGAATTTGTTTTCATTTTAATTGCAGGTATGGGGATATGAAGCTGCTTCACAGAAGCTGACGATGATTTGCCTCTTGCTCTAGCAGAGGTGTGATTTTGCCAGTTACACACAGTACCTCTGATTGTGTAACATTTGGAATGCTGGGAACTTTGCAGAGGTTATATAAATGCTACAGCACTGATCAGTGGGGTTTGGCTGTTTGGAGGTTGGATGCTGTTGGTTGCTGTTTGATAAGTAGTCATGTGCAAAGAAGAAACAACAAGAAGATATTAGATATCCTGAAGGTGAAGATCAAACTTGCCACAAGGAACTCAATGCCCTATTCAGCAGGAAGCAGTCTAACAATAAAGTTGCACCCTTTCCTCTCTATCAATTTTTCTCCCATATCTACTGCTACGGGAATGTAAGGGAAGAAGAAATGGGGAGAAGAAGGGTGGAATAAGAAAAAACTCACAGGTAGCAAAGGAATCAAGGAAATATGATGATCACAATGAAGCACTGGTGAGGCAGGAGGGATTTTATGATCTGTAAAAGGTCTGCTTTCCTTGGAGGCAATGCAAAGCTGTCTAGTGCTTTCTAACCTGGAAATGAAAAGTTAGACTCAAAGACGGGCATTTGCAGTTAACAAGACAGACTGCACAGTCTATAGTCTGCTGTATAGGTGTTTACCTGGAAAGAAAATATAAAAAATACTTGAAAGAAAGTAAATATACAAGGTCTGGACAGAACCTTTTAAGAACAAGATACCTGTGGTTGACTTAGGCTGTAAAGCCAACAGGGTAGTCTGTTCTTTGAGACTAAAGAAAATGATGAAGATCACTGCAAATGTAATTTATTTTATAGGCAAAAGCTAGAGAAATTAAGAGATTTATGAATTAAGAGTCTCTATGAAGCACAGAGCTAGGTTGAATGTCTAATAAGCACTAAGTCTGATATGCAACTAGGCAGACATGAATGAACAGAGTAGACACAGCTCCTGTCACTGAAGTTTGCAATGTAGCAGGAGAATCAAGTATAATATAGCTAATAAAGAAGAGGGGGTATGTTGTAAAAACACATAAAAAGAAGATAAATGCAGCTTTACATAGTCAATGAAGTGAGATTTACGTAGACCTAAAGAATGAATAGGAATAACTGTTATCCCATAGAACAGAGAAGGGTATTATAAGGCCACATGCTTAAATGAGGAGGAGAAAAATTACATGTCAATTTCAGGATTCTGAGAAAATTTCAGGTTGACTGCATGGCTAACTCTGAGAGGTATGCTGGGAAGGGAGGCTAAAGTGAAAAGGAACGAATCGAGCCAGGCTGACTTACAGTGTATTGTAAGTTTAGCTTTTGTTCCAAAGAGAGATGATGAATATCTGAAATGTTGTGAGTAGGAGGGAACCACAATGAGACTAGTATATCTGAGGAAAGATCATTTTGCTTGAGGAGAAAGTATTAGAGGTAATTCAGAATGAAGGGAGAGGGAAAAATATTTGTAGCACAAGATAATAATCCTGGTGAACCATGGTGATTGATTTACCTAGAATTTCAGAAGTAAGGATAAGAATTGATAAATGTTGAGCATGTTTAAGGAGTTACTTGGGATTTAAGTGAAGAATGAGTCAGTATCAGAAGGATGATCTTGATTTGCATAGTTGGAAGTGTGCTGCAGCCATGCTCTCTGATTTGGAGTACAATTGGAAACATTATAAATTCCATGCATCAAGTGTGGAATTCATATTATATGAAAAACATTCAATTGGTTTTTTTTCTTTCTTTTCCTTTTTTCTTCACTCTAGAAGACTGCTGTTGTGGTTTCTATCTGAAATAGGTCCCAAAGACTCAGGTGTTAAAGGCCTGATCCTCAACTACTGGGAAGTAGTGCAAGATTGAGCAGGACTATTTGGAGGAGATCATTGATTTAGGTGTGCCCTTAGCGTTGTTTGGAAGCTGACCTATTTGAACTCATTTCCTGACTGCCATTCCTCAAAAAGCTTTGCTCAACCATAAAGTTCTCAACAGGGTGTTCTGTATTGATATGAATAAAGCAATGGGATCAAGTAACAAAAACCATGGAGCTGATGAAGCTAAGAAACAAGCAAATATTCTCTCATGGATTTCTCTGTGAAGGTGATTTTCTGTTATAGTATAAGCAAAACAACTAGTGATAGTTCACTTATATAAAATGGGAATCATAGATAAACAGTAAATGAGGTTAACATTTGAACTTTAGTAAGTTCAGTGCTAACTGTGGAGAAAAGAATGTGAATAAAGATGAAACAGTGGTAGGAAGAAATATTGATATTTGATATTAATATTTGATATATGTGATATATGGTAAAAAAGCAAAGAAGAGTTAGTTCTTCATAGAGAAAGGAAGAAACAAAGAAAGGAAACAAGCAAGCAAGGAAGGAAGAAAGGCAGAAAATGTCTAAGAGGTTTGGAAAACTAACACATGAGAAACGTACATTTGAAAGTCTAATGTACCACAAGTTATGTATGCATTCTTTGAGGAATATCTAGGTTTTTTCCAGATTCTGATTATTGCAAATAAAGCTGCTATGAATGTACTTAAGCAAATGTCCTTATTGTATGGTGGAGCTTCTTTCAGACATATGCCCAAGAGTGATAATTGCTGGGTCTGGAGGGAGCACTATTCCCAGTTTTCTGAGAAAGCATCAGATACAGAAATTGTGGTATATTTACACAATGAAATACTACTCAGCTATAAAAAAAAGGAAATCATGAAAATTGTAGGCAAAAGGATGGAACTAGAAAAGATCATTGTGAATGAGGTCACCCAGAAGCAGAAAGACATGCATGGTATATACTCACTTGTACGTGGATATTAGAAATATAGGATAAACAGTAAAATCTATAGACCTAAAGAAGTTAAATAACAAGGAGGACCCGAGGGAAGATGCTTAATTTTCATTCAGAAGGGAAAACAAGACTCTGGAAGAAGTAGAAGAGAGGGAACAAGATAGGAGTCTACCACAGATGTCCGTGAAAAGACTCCAACCAGCAGGGGATAGAATCAGATGCAGAGACTCACAGCCAAACTTTGGACAGAGCACAGGGAGTATTTTGAAAGAAGAAGAACATAAAAGTTATCTCAGGGGACAGGAGCCTTACAAGGAGACCAACAAAGCTAAAAATGCAGGGCCAAGGGTGTACTGCAGAGACTGATGTATCAACCAGAGACCATATATAGAGAGGATCTAGACCCCATGCTCAGCTGTTGCTCATAGACAGCTCAGTGTCTCTGTGGGCAACCTAGTAAGAAGAGAATAGACTGTCTCTGAAATGAACTCTTTTGCCTGCTCCTTGATCACTTCTCCCTGGTGGTACAGCCCAGTCAGCCCACAGAGGAAGAGGATCCAGGCAGTCCTAATGAGACCTCATAGTCTAGGGTCAGTCAGTAGGGGAGGAGGACTTTCCCTATCAGTAGACTAGGGAAGTGGGATAGGGTAGGAAGAGTGATAGAGGGTAGGATAGGGAAGAGGTGAGGGAGGGGGCTACAACTTGGATACAAAGTGAATATATTATAAATGAGAAGAAGAGGAAGAAAAGAAAAAGTAAATAAAAAGACAGTCTACAATGTAAAGTAACAATATGATGTCAATGTGTGGTTGAGTAGAACCATGTTAGAGTAGAAGATGTACATGTATGCACTTAAAAAACCTCAACAGAACCAGAAAATCTGTGCACAGGTGTCTTCCCAGAGACTCGCACTCCAACCAAGTACCAGGCATGGAGATAACCTAGAACCCCTGCACAGATGTAGCTCATAGTGGTTCAGTGTCCAAGTGGGTTACATAGTAATGGGAAAAGGTACTCCTCTGACATAATCTGATTGGCCTGCTCTTTGATCCCCTCCCCCTGAGGGGGGAGCAGCCTTACCAGGCCACAGAAGATGACAATGCAGCCACTCCTGATGAGATCTGATAGACTAAGATCAGAAGAAAGGAGAGGAGGACCTCCCCTATCAGTGGACTTGGGGAGGGGCATGCATACAGAAAGTGGAGGGAAGGTGGGATCAGGAGGGGAGGAGGGAGGGGCTTATGTGGGATACAAAGTGAATAAAGTTTAATTAATAAAATAAAATTAAATTAAAAAAAATCTTGGCTACATCCTTACTCTAATTTTATACAGATTCGTATATTTAGTGTTTTTGCTTTGTTGTTTACATAGGCTGTTCATGAATGGTGTGGGACAATTCTTGCATTTGCAATATTTTAGTATATTTGATATATTTTAGTAAATTAATTTTTGTACTGTAATCTCATTTTTCCAGGTATACGTCATGACATATGATAACAGTATGGGTTCTTTAATTTTGATATTTTTGCTGCATTTCCTAAAATATTGTATTTATTATTATCTCAAAAACAATATAAAATGATAGTAAAAGACTGCTTTCCATGGTTTTTTAAATAGAAGTTTAAAGAAGGGAAAGTATAAATTTCCAGATTAGACTTATAAGTCTTTGTACATTGGACATATGCAGTTCATAGTACCTGAATAATGACTTGTGATCTGAGAACACATTTACTAAGTAAATAGCCTGTCATTCCAAGTGATATTAAAGAATAATTTAGAATTTTTTGTGACAGCTTTCATTCTTAGTTTACTGAAAAATTCTATAATATTATTTTGTTATTAATTTTTAATTCACTTGCTAAATTATTGCTTTTAACAGATTATACTGAAGAATCAATACTGAATAAATTATTCTTTGTTCTAAACATACATAGTGTATAAACTACGTCTTAAGATACAATGACCAAGGTGACTTATAAAATTGTTTCATTTAGCTTGTTGTTTCACAATATTTCTCTAACTCATCTGTTCTTTATTTAGTCTGTGTAATATGCCATTTTAAAGACTTCTTTAAAAGAGGACACCAAATGGTAAGTATATAAAATCTTCACAAACAATGTCAAAACCAAAACACTTTGAATTACAAAATGTTAAAATATATATATTGGTCCTTAACATTTACTAATGGGTACAGTTAAAATATTTTCTAAAGAAAAATAACTGTTGTAATTTACCAATATTTTGCTGTTTCTATGAGCTTTCTCTTCTGTATACGAAATATTTTGTACAAAGTTCCTATTTTTATTATTACCATAAAACCAAAGATACAATATATCCATCATATTCAAAAGAATCTATACAAATCCATATTAGAAAGACACTTTAAAGTATAATGTTTCTGCTGAACAGTTTTATTTTGGGAAAAAGTGAAGACAATGGTAGATATAGAGCTTCATGAACAGTTTGTTTTCATCAAAGTACTTTTGAAGTCAATTTGGTATAGAATCAGCAGTGTCCTTATAATAACATATACATTGAACAATTAACACAGGGATTTTGAGTACTAACTAAGGAAACATTTCTGATATTAAGTAATGCTCTTTCCAAAGATAATTAGTTTCTCTTAAACCTTTTTTCCTTATTGGCAAAAGTTTCTCTTCACTGGAGTACAGAAATAAAACCTAGACCAGAAGATATTCTCCCAAGTTTAACTTTTCACAATAACTAGATAACTTTTCACAATGACTACTGATAACTTGCTTTCTCCAGTAGGCAACGGACTCTCCCAGCATCTCTCACCACTCACAGAATGCCCCACCTTAAAGATAACCGAGACTCTACCTGATAAAATAGAGTTCCAACAAAGGTGTATCAAAACATATAGATGAAACTTCATACAACAGAAAGCTTTCAAAAGTAGAATGCCTTTCAACTTTTTGTTGTTGTTGATCCACAACAATGAAGCAGAGAGAGAGAAATAGAGAGAGAGAGAGAGAGGAAATGGCATGTGGCTCCCAGTGACAAGTCTGCTCCAGAAACTACAGGTCAATCTGCTAATCCTTTCCAAATGGTTTCACCAACAGGGGCTCAAGTATCCAAATGTACAAGCCTATGGGGGCCATTCTCATTTAAACCACTGCACATTCCTTTTATGGTATTTGTTACAATATCATATACTTACTAAAGGAACACTAACATTCATTTTTTCCTCGTCTTTCCATGCTCTTTTCTGCTAAAATAAAAGTCTGTCAGTTTGTCTAACTTTTCCCTAATGTCACTTCCATCATACTGGTTATTTGTGAGAGTTACTTTTGTATTTTCAAGGTGGAGGCTTCTGTGTTATTGTTTTCTTGCCTGTGGTTTTAAACCAAAAGCAGGAAATCAATTCACATTTACATCCATTGTTTATTGCAATTTGATTTTAACAGTTGTGTTTCCTTCCTTGTGAATATCATGTCCAACACCTAGTTCACTAAGATGGGATAATATGAGGGAATTTTATCTACTTAGCTCCACTTGTTTTGCTGAAGGAAGAAAACTCCACTTTTCCCTTTACTTGGTCATGCATTATAGCTTGTGTGTTGATGGGAATTTCTGTTTACCTTTCTGTTGTTTACTTTGTTTATTTTTATTCTAATTATTGCCCACTCCACTGAATTCTGCTCTTGTTCAATCTTTGATAGCTGGTTCTGTAAAATGTACAATTCACGTATTCATCTGAGTATTCATTTTTAATGTAGGCATCTACCACTGTAATTTCCCTTGAGTACTTCACTGCCTACCATGAATTTTGGTACTGTAGCTTATTTTCATTCATCTACTTTTTAAAATTTCTCTTCTGAATTCTGTTGTGAATTATTCATTTTTTGAGAGTATGTTAATTTTACATCTCTGAGAATTTTCAATTTTTTATTATTATATTAATCTGTCGCATCATTCTTTTGTGACAAGAAAATATTTGTTAAACAATTCAATTTATTAACTTTATTTAGATCTGTTTTGTATCCAAACATATGGTCTATTCTTGAAGAGATTCCACACATCATTTGAGAAAAAAAATCATTCAGGTCTTTAGGAATGAATGTTCTATATAAGTTTTTTATATTAACTAGAATTATAATTCTCCTCAATTTTTCTATTTCTTTACTATTCTGGTTTTAGCTATCCAAACCATTGTAAAAAGTGAGGTAAAAATTACTTCAAACATTATTGTACAATGAAGCTTTTCTCCCTTTACTTATTTCAGGAATCCTGTTTCTTATTGGTGAACACACTTGGTTCCTTAATTTAGACAAACTTAAAATTAGTAAATCTCAGTTTGAACTCTAAACTACATACTACAAAGCATCACAAGGATTGGTGGTAATTACTGAAAACTCTCATTCCCTCTTAATGGCCAATAACACCTCTACTATTAAGTTGATTATGAAACTACCATGAATAGTGTATGCACACATGTTGGTCACCCTGCCTTGCACACAATGAACATATGTCTGAGAGTGGAAATGGAATTATTTAATTATGTTTCTGAATTGGAGAGATTTATAAGTTTTTTGAAACTCTTTTGAGTGTTCTATTTGCTCTGCCCAATTAGACAGAATTCAAACTTCCATGTTTAAAAGAGAATGTGATGGCACTAGCTGAGACATATAGGCTCCCCAACTTTGACTACCTTCTTTTTCTGTTTCTTAAAGATTTAAAACCCAAGTTTGAATAAACCTAGGATATTCCTTTATGTGGAAAAGATAGGAAAGAGCAAATGCATGCACTGTAAAGCCTTCCTCGTGTTAGTGTTACTTAAGAGCATGGGAATGAGGTTGAGCGAAACTAAGGAAAAGAAAAGAACCAGCTCAGAGGGAAATTTATCATTTGATTATCCTTTCAAATTTTGATTTGAAAAGCTCATCTTCCAGTTTTTATTTATGTGACTGGAGAATAAAGTGGCATCCATTGCTTGAACATCAGGAAACTGTACCACAAGCCTCAGCCATTTTATATATTTACCATAATATTTCTTAATGCACTTAATATGCATTATACAGTTCAGTGGTACTACATTTTTTTTCTTGCTTCCTTTCCTAATTAGATTAGTATGGATGCTGCAGGGAAGTCGTGAATGAAGAAGAGCAGTGGTACATTTCCACAATTCTTGATTTTCCCATCAACTCATCAAACTATCTCATCATAACGGAAGACACTTCCATGCTCACTTTTATGACTCCTCTTCTCCAACTTGTGAACAATGGGTAAGGTTATCCATTCTTTTGAGCAATCTAAACAGTAGGAGGCAAGGAAAACAATAACATGGCTGTTCAGATGCTAGAAGCTATATTCTAACTTTTCACTTTTGGAAGAATAAAAACTACCTAGTAAAATAACAATAAAGAAAAGAGTTGGCAATTTGATGGGAATTGCATTAAATCTGTAGATTGCTTTTGGTAAGATGGCCATTTTTACTATGTTAATCCTGCCAAGCCATGAGCATGGGAGATCTTTCCATCTTCTCATATCTTCCTCTAATTCTTTCTTCAGAGACTTGAAATTTTTTTCATACAAGTCTTTGACTTGCTTGGTTAGGGTTACGCCAAGGTACTTTATGTCATTTGTGGCTATTGTGAATGGTGTTGTTTCTCTAATTTCTTTCTCAGCCCTTTTGTCTTTTGTATACAGGAGTGCTACTGATTTTTTTGATTTAATTTTATATCCGGCCACTTTGCTGAAGGTGTTTATCAGCTGTAGGAGTTCCCTGGTAGAGTTTTCAACTTCGTATGGAATAACAAGAAACCGAGAATTGCTAAAACAATCCTCTACAATAAAAGATCTTCTGGAGGTATCTCCATCCCTGATCTCAAGCTGTACTATAGAGCAATAGTTATAAAAACTGCATGGTACTGGCATAGAAACAGAATGGTGGATCAATGGAATCGAACAGAAGACCCAGAAATAAACCCACACACTTACGGACACCTGATTTTTGACAAAGATGCCAAAACCATACAATGGAAAAAAGATAGCATCTTTAACAAATGGTGCTGGTCCAACTGGATGTCTACATGTAGAAAAATGCAAATAGATCCATACTTATCACCCTGCACAAAACTGAAGTCCAAGTGGATCAAAGACCTCAACATAAAACCAGACACATTAAATCGGCTAGAAAAAAAAGTGGGGAATACCCTAGAACTCATTGGTACAGGAGAAAACTTCCTGAACAGAACACCAACAGCACAGGCTCTAAGAGCAACAATCAATAAATGGGACCTCATGAAATTGAAAAGCTTCTGTAAAGCAAAGGACACCGTCATCAAAACAAAGCGACTGCCTACAGATTGGGAAAGAATCATCACCAACCCTCTATCTGACAGAGGACTCATATCCAATATATATAAAGAACTAAACAAGCTGAAAAGCAACAAACCAAGTAATCCACTTAAAAAATGGGAAACAGAGCTAAAGAGAGAATTCTCTGTAGAGGAATATCGAATGGCAGAGAAGCACTTAAAGAAATGCTCAACCTCATTAGCCATTAGGGAAATGCAAATCAAAACAACCCTGAGATTTCACCTTACACCCATCAGAATGGCCAAGATGAAAATCTCAAGGGACAACACATGCTGGAGAGGTTGTGGAGAAAGGGGAACCCTTCTCCACTGCTGGTGGGAATGTAAACTGGTACAACCACTCTGGAAATCAATCTGGCGCTTTCTCAGACAACTAGGAATAGCGCTTCCTCAAGATCCAGCCCTACCACTCCTAGGCATATACCCAAAAGAGGCGCAAGTACACAACAAGGACATTTGTTCAACCATGTTTGTAGCAGCTTTATTTGTAATAGCCAGAAGCTGGAAACAACCCAGATGCCCCTCAACTGAAGAATGGATGCAGAAACTGTGGTACATCTATACAATGGAGTATTACTCAGCAATGAAAAATAAGGAAATCATGAAATTTGCAGGTAAATGGTGGGACCTGGAAAGGATCATCCTGAGTGAGTTGACCCAGAAGCAAAAAGACACTCACGGTATATACTCACTCATATAAACATACAATATAGAATAAACCCACTAAAAGCTGTACATCTAAACAAACTAAGCAAAAGAGAGGACCCTAACTAAAATGTTCAATCCCCATCCTGAATGGCAAAGACGATGGACATCAGAAGAAAAAGAAAATAGGAAACAACCTCGGAACCCGCTACAGAGGGCCTCCGAAAGCCAGAAGAAAACAGGAAACAACCTTGAAACCTGCCACAGAGGGCCTCTGAAAGCTTCTGCAGTATAGACTGTCAAAGCAGATGCTGAGCCTGATGGCCAACTGATGGGCAGAGTGAATGGAATTTTGTGTAAGAAGTGGGAAATAGTAAGAGCTGGAGGGAACGGGAACTCCACAAGCAGAGCAACAGAACAAGATAATTTGAACACAGGGAACTTCCCAGAGACTCATACTCCAACCAAGGACTATTTGTGGAGATGACCTGGAACCCCTGCACAGGTGTAGCCCATGGCAGTTCAGTGTCCAAGTGGGTTCCATAGTAATGGGAAGAGGGACTGCCTCTGACATAATCTGATTGGCCTGCTCGTTGATCACTTCCCCCTGAGGGGGGAGCAGCCTTACCAGGCCACAGTAGAGGACAATGCAGCCACTTTTGATGAGAACTGATAGACTAAGATCAGAAAGAAGGAGAGGAGGACCTCCCCTATCAGTGGACTTGGGGAGTGGCATGCATGCAGAAAGGGGAGGGAGGGTGGGATCGGCAGGGGAGGAGGGAGGGGCTCATGGGGGGATACAAAATGAATAAAGTGTAATTAATAAAAAAAGTAAAAGATTTAAAAAAAAAGAAACTTTCAAAGATAAAAAAAAAAGAAAAGAGTTGAGCACTCAAGTCCTACATTATTTCTATTCTTCTCAATAGGGAATAATAATTAATTCCCTGGATAGTTGTATGCTTCTTGAATAAACTAGTAGTTCACATGACTCCATGGTAGAAAATCCTGTCCCAATGAAAGGATATAGAATTAATGTTGCTTACTCACTGACTGACTCTTTGCTGTTCTGAATCTCTATTGCTAGAGAGGAACCCATCTAACCTGGATCAGTAGCATATCTATACATATACTGATCTCTGATTTCACTGTCCACTTGTTTGTTATAATGCTTCATACCCAATAATGACCCTATCGCAGACTGCATGAAATTGTAAGGATATCTGTTTCATGATTCAACAATACAGAATCAAGGTGATTGAGAATTATTTGATTCAGAATCTTTGGGCGTCAACAAGAATCAGACTTTTCTTAGTTATCTTTTTGTTTACTTAATATGGCTTTATTCTACATGACATGAAGCAATAATTTTTATTGTTATTTGAGAGTTATACTGCAGTTCTAAACTATGCCAAAAAACTAGAACAAGAAAGAGAGAAAGAGAGAGAGAGAGAGAGAGAGAGAGAGAGAGAGAGAGAATTTGTTTAGGGCATTAATGGGAGAAGAGACTCAGTGGTTAGGAGTTTTGTGGCTCTTCTAGAGTTTGAGTCCCATAACACATGTTAGGTAGCTTACAATTGCTTATAACTTCTACTCCAGGAAATCCTATACCTTATTTTAGCCTCCAGAAGTACCCACATGTAAGTGAAATTCTTACACAGTGTGTGTGTGTGTGGTATGTGTGTATGTTTGTAATGTATGAAATATCTTTTCTGTTTTGTTAATTAAATTTTTATTTTTTTATATTAATTACAGTTTATTCACTTGGTATCCAGCTATACCCCCTCCTTCATTCCATCACAATCAGTCCCTCCCTTCCTCATCTCCTCCCATTCCCCTTTCCAAGTCCAATGATAGGGGAGGTCCACCTCCCCTTTATCTGACCCTAGCTTATCATTTCTCATCAGGACTGGCTGCAATGTCCTCCTCTAAGTTCTGGCTAGGCTGGTCCCCCATCAGGGCAGAGTGATCAAAGAGCCCACCATTGAATTCTTGTCAGAGACAGTCCCTGTTCCACTTAGTAGGGAACTCACTTGGTTTCTGAGCTGCCATGGGCTACAACTGAGCGGGGGTTCTGGGTTATATCCATGAATGGTCCTGGGTAGGAGTATCAGTCTCAGGAAAAAAAACCTGTGTCCAGATATTTTGGTTTTGTTGCTCTCCTTGTGGAGCTCCTGTCCTCTCCAGGTCCCACTATCTTCTCCTTCTTTCATAGGATTCCATGCACTCTGCCCAAAGTTTGGCTAAGAGTCTTAACATCTGCTTTGATAGGTTGCTGGAAGAGTCTTTCAAAGGCCCTCTTTGGTAGGCTCCTGTCCTGTTTCCAGTTTTCTTACACCTATATCTGACAGAGTTCTAATGTGTAGAATATAAAAAGTACTCAAGAAGTTAAAAAACAACAGATCAAGTAATCCAATTATAAAATGTGATGCAGAGCTAAACAGATAATTCTCTGTAGAGGAATATAGAATGGCAGAAAAGCACTTAAAGAAATGTCATCATGCCTATGCAAATCAAAACTACCCTGAGATTTCACCTTATACCAGGCATAGGAGGAGATGAGGGAGAGAGGGTAAAATTGGGAGGGGAGAAGGGAGGGAGTTACAGCTGGGATACAAAGTGAATAAACTATAATTAATATAAAAAATAAAAATAAAAAAACTCAAGTGACAATACATGCTGGAGAGGTTGTGAAGAAAGGGGAACCCTCTTCCATTGCTGGTGGGAATATAAACTTGTACAACCACTTTGGAAATCAATCTGGCACTTTCTCAGACAATTAGGAATAGTGCTTCCTCAAGACCTAGCTATACCAACTCATAGGCATATATCCAAAATATGCTCAAATACACAACGAGAACATTTGTTCAACCATGTTCGTAGCAGCTTTATTCCTAATAGCCAGAACCTGGAAACAACCCAAATCCTCAATGGAAGAATGAATACAGAAATTGTGGTACATTTACACAAAAATGGAATGCTACTCAGCAATTAAAAACAAGAAAATCATGAAATTTGCAGGCAAATGGTGGGATCTAGAAAAGATCATCCTGAGTGAGGTTTCCCAGAAGCAGAAAAACACACATGTCATATACTCACTTATATGTGGGTACTAGATCTATGATATAGAATAAACATACTAAAATCTGTATACCTAAAGAAGCTGAGCAAGAAGGAGGTCTCTGGGTAAGATGTTCAATCCTTACTCAGAAAGACAAACAGGATGGACATTGGAAGCAGGTTTGAAATATCTTTTTTTTTTTTTTTTAGTTTGGGATCATTTTATTAGCAACAAATGTGCGTCAATATTAATTTGCCCCAAATGTGATCTCTCAGTGAGACAAGTGCCAAACTATTAAATCCAACCTAAAGAGCGGGGACAGTGAGAGAATGAATTAAAGTTCTTGTATAGAGAGTAGCTACAATTCCTCAAGAGATTTGACCTGCTCAAGTTCAGAGGTCTGGACTAGAAAAAAACATTAACAGGGGTTGAGACAAGGATTGAATCTGAGAGGACAAATTTCTCAGTGTAAGTGCCCCAGGGTTCTAGCCAAGTGGTTTCTCTGTAGCATCGCCAAACCTAGAAAATAAAAATGCAGGACACCTTAAATTTGAAAAAAATAGTTTCAGTGGACATAGTATTGTACTTTATTTTTAAAATGTTAAATATTAATATTAAATATTAAAAATAAAGAAATAAGGTGCTGGGTTTGTAGATCACTCGATGGAGGACTTGTACAATGTCCTGGGTTCAAGTCCTTGTACCGTATAAACTGTGGATGGTGTTCTGTACTCATAATCCCAGACCTCCAGAGGGGGAGACACAGAGATTAGAAGTGAAAGGTTATTTTTGGCTACATAGCAAGTTTAAGGCCAGCCTGGGCTAGGTCATGGAACCCTATTAAAAGACATGTAACAAAATACACTTGGGGAGAGCTGGAACAAATGCATCCATGACCTAGGGGTTAAAAATCTCTAAATCTGGACCACATTACAGTGGCTTAGAGTACCTGCCTGGCAGATGTATGTCTCTATTACGTGGCGTTTGTAGACTTTTTAGAAGCCTGGGGGCTACTTGGGACCCTGATGAGAAGTGTGAATCATGGGTAGGTCTAAATCGTCATGTAAGTTCTGAACAGTTTCCTCTTGGAGGGAAGGCTGTGATAGGACACAGTGGAACCCGAATGTGTATATGTGTTGTTCAGTGTGTGAGTGTGTATGTGTGTGTGGTGTGTATGTATGTGTGTGTATGGGAGATGGGCAGCTGATACGGTCCCACCCATGAGCTATACCCTTTCCTTCCTTGATCTTTAGAAAACCACCCAAGTGTCAACTCTGTTAAGAGTGAATACTTTGAGAAGTCACCCTGCCCATTGCCAGCTCCCACCATGCACCAGAGCCATTCTCAGAACGTTGCAGAGGAAAGGTCCCTATTCCTGCCCTGCCCCTCACTCCCCCAGACCCAGGATATAGGCAGCTGAGTTGGAAGTACCTGCTGCTTGAAGAATGAGGGGTCTGCTTCACAACTCAAGTTTCGATACCTAACGACCTAACAGTGGTGATGTGATGCCAAGCAAGGTACTCGTTTGAAATATCTTAAGAAATGAAAGAAAGTGGAAAAAGAGCCAACCTTTCGTTTTCTGCTAAAACTCTCAAATAGCAGATTCACATTAGGCTGAAAGTCAATTGAAATGATTTTTGGAAAATGTGTACCCCAAAGAGTAGGCTGTAAGATCTGGTGTACTAACCCTATAAGGAAAATTTCATAATCCCTGGTTTATTAAACTACCAATAAAAGCTGAGAAAATCCACACTTGAAAACATGGATCTCTCATTCTTGAGTTCTTACCATTCAGGCATCTTGAGATTATCTGTGCAGTTGTTTTTTATTTTGAATTTATTTATTATTTATTACAATTTATTCACTTTGTATCCCAGCTGTAGCCCCCTCCCTCACATCCTCCAAGTCCTACCCTCTTTCCCTCTTCTCCTTCCATGCCCTTCCTCTAGTCCACTGATATGATAGGTCCTCCTCCCCTTCTATCTGACCCTAGCCTATCAGGTCTCATCAGGAATGGCTGCATTGTCTTCCTCTGTGGCCTGGCAAGACTGCATCATCTAGGGGGAGGTGATCAGAGAGCCAGTCATTGAGTTCATAGCAGAGACAGCTCCTGTTCCCTTGCTGGGAACAGCTGCCTATGGGCTACATCTGAGAAGGTGGTCCAGATCCTCTCCATTTGTGGTCATTGGTTGGAGTATCAGACTCTGCAGGACCCACTGGGCCCAGATATTTTGGCTCTGTTTCTTTCCTTGTGGCTCTCCTGTCACTTCCTGTTATTTGTAACAGCCAGAAATAGAAAAGAACCCAGATGTCTCTCACTTGAGGAATGGATACAGAAATTGTGGTACATTTACACAATGGAATACTACTCATCAATTAAAAAAAATAAGGAAATCATGAAATTTGCAGGCAAATGGTGGGAACTAGAAAAGATCATCCTGAGTGAGGTATCCCAGAAGCAGAAAGACACACATGGTATATACTCACTTATAAGTGGATAGTAGATATACACTATAGAATAAACATACTAAAATCTATAGTACTAAAGAAGTTAAACAACGAGGACCCTAGCGAAAATGCTCACTCAGAAGGGCAGATGGTATAGACATAGAAAGCAGGAGAAGACAGGGAAATTGCCAGGAGCCTACCACAGATGGTCTCTGAAAGACTCTACCCAACAGAATAGTGGAGCAGATCATCAGACTCATAGCCAAACTTTGGGTAGAGTGCAAGGAACCTGCAGTTGCTCTTAAAGGCGGGAGAATTCAGATAAACAAGGCCCAGACCTGAACAACAGCCAAGCTGTGATAGCAAATGTGCGTACACTAAGGAGTTTCTCTCTATATACAGGGTATCAAAAAATCCCTGTGTACTTTCTAATCTTTTGAGATGCTGCAGCTCCAAGCAGGTGTGCTGTGGCAAAGGTTGGTTGACTCTTCTGATACATCAGGAAGCACAAACCATAATGTGGTAATGTTTTGGCTAGACTTATTTATTATCTTATTTTACATCCCATGTTGTCTTATGCAACAACTCTTGTAAGAATCTCTTTTGTGACCCAAGTGAGGACTTCCCAGCAGCAGGTAAGCATGTAATATCACCTACCTCTGTCACTGAACTTAGAATTTTAATAGACTTTACCTTTTTACATCTTGTTTATTTACCATTTATGTTAGAGGATCTGGTTGTACTTTTGGCACCTTATTTGAAGTGAGAATCATTAAAAACCCAGGGCTGGCTCTTTTACCACCTCCCCTGAGGTGGGAACAACCTTACCAGGCCACAGAGGAAGACATTGCAGCCAGTCCTGATGAAACCTCATAGAATAGGGTCAGATGGAAGGGGAGAGGACCTCCCCTATCAGTGGACTGGAGGAGGGGTATAGGAGGAGATGAGGGAGGAGGGTGGGATTTGGAGGTGATGAGGGAAGGGTTACAGTTGAGATACAAAGTGAATAAAGTGTAATTAATAAAAATTAAATAAAGTTTTGAAAAGAAAAAGAAAAAAATTTCTTAATTTAATGATCTGATAATCTTTTGCTTTCTAGATAAAAAGAGCTTTTAAATTATATTCTTTAAAAGAAAAAGAAGACAATACAAAAAATATATATCTTGGTAACTTCTAATTATAACGCAAAAAAATAAATGTTTTAAATTTTAATCTCAGTTTTAACTTAACTTTCAGGTTTTTGTGCATAAAATAGACTCAAAGATGCCATTACTAACACACATATCGTTTCAAATTTCCCAAAGAACAGGTCAAAATGATATACTCCATAATGCCTATTCTGTACCTCCTATGGTGTTTTTCTGCAAATAGGATGACAGTAGCCTTTCTGTACTTTCATAAGTATACTAGTCAGGGTTTTTAAATGTTCTAGGACAAAATACACAATCTAAATGCACTGAACTAAAAAGCACTAAATGATCTGCTCCCTTCTTAGGTTTCTGCATATCTTCAGGAACAAGATGTCCCTGGTAACACATTCATTCACCAGTTTTATGCCCACCTTGGATGAGATTGCACACCCATTAATAGAGGTGTTTCTGAGCATCTGCATAGTGTATATGGGCCATGTCCTGAGTATGAGGACATGAGCAACTCCAATGATAATAACTGTACCTCTGGTACACCTTTTGTTTTTGAGTAATAGTGACTTCATATAGAATCTGTGACTTGTTTATTGCACTTTATCTTCCATCCAACTCTTTTGAGTAGTACAGGTCGGCTTTGCTACTGATCACAGTTAAAAACTGTCTCTGTCTCCTGGTAGCTTGGTTGGCATATTCATAGCATTTTCATTTGGTTTCCTTTTTCAGGGATTTAACCTGACAAATTATGAATTCTGAATAAGCACTCAAGGCAGCATGGCGTTCTCAGGCCCATCTTAATAACTTTCCTGATTCCTACTGGGAATTTCTTTTGTGTCAACTTCTGTTTTCAGTTCTTGATTTTAGGCTCTCTTAGGATAATGCAGTGATAGAAACTCTATCCTTTCTCCTTATATTCATAACTCACAGAAGAAATGATGGCTTTATTAGTCTCTATATATTTCTGTTTCATGCATCCAGGTCTTGGCAGCTCAAGAAAGTTGAAATGTAGGTTATTGAAAGGATGAACAGAACAGAGGCAGAAGTTGCTCTTGTCCGCCACGGAGAACATGACCTTTGTGAACTACATCGAAGACTCTGCCATCACTTTTAATGCCTCTACTGAGGAGTTTCTTTGAATTTCATGCATTTTCAAGAGCAAACTATTGACCTTATTGTAACCATCATGTCATGAAAGTCTCAGGTGGGCTGGAAAAGCACCTTCAAATTCAAAGTGCTATACCATGCTCACATCCATCAGGCCAGGGTCAGACAATTTCTTTAAGAAAAGGAGACATGCTCTTAGATTTTACACCAGCATTCTTTCTTACATGTCACATCAGTCAAACCTTGATCGTGTATTTATGTCTGAACTGAAAACTTACAAAAGGTTCAGAGTCGGATCAGGTAGACATGGCATACATGTTAGTGTAATGAATACCAATTTGTACTCTCCACATTCCACTATACTTAGTAGCTAGATAATGGATTTATTCCCAATGAGCTGCAGATCTTATATTATACTTACTCCTAAACTTTCTTACAGTGTTTCATCACACTATTTGTGTAAACCACTTGTAAACCTGTGGCATTAAGAAAGATTTCAAGAGAATTGCATAGAAAAGTTGTTTTATGCTGTTACAAAAATGTAACAGTTTATATGTAAAGAACGATTCCTACCTTGATGTGTATGACCTGACTTTTTTGATCATATTTTCTGATAGTTGACAATAAAAGGTTTTATATGCAATGTATTAGAATACATTCTTGAATAATTCTATGAAGCACAAACCAAAATAGCATGCTGCAGGTTATTAAATAAAATAAATAAAAACTTTTCTATGTTCCTAAAAGCTATTTTCTGTTATAAATATATCACATAGTTCCTGAGCTATAAATCTGAAATGAAACTCTCCCTTTCCTAGTGTGATTTGCTCATAAGATCCTACCCACTCTCAGCAATGCGAGGGAGTGCCAGCATCCCTTCTTCCTTCCTATAGCAACTTCATCATTTCTGAATTTCATTATCAGCAATTATCATCAGTTTATCCCTTAATCATTCCACTTTTAACAGTCTTGTATATTCCAAGGCTTTTTTTCCTCACATATCATAACTTCTCCATTTATTCTTATAATCAGTAAAGCTCTCCACAGTAACACACAATTAGCTTTTGAATCCTCTCTATCTGGTCCTTGACTCTTCACTGCTTTGCATGCTCCTTGTTTTGGTCTTCCTGAAATCCCATCAATGACAAACTGTTGTCATTTGGATTAAGTGCAATCTTCTGTCAGGAAATGTCAAGGAGTTCCTGCACTTATCCTGTATATCCTGTGCTGTATTTGACTTTTCAGAATGTCACTTCATACACTTTATAAGCAACCCAGCATGAAGCTCCCTCTCCAGGCACATTCTCCTCAGCCATCTTCTCATGTACCTAGGGCCCCTCCTGCACAATCATTCCTCATTAGGGCCAATTCCTATTCAAACGCTCATGGGGAACTGACAGTGCTGATTTGATCTGCTCAGACTTCGGCAGCTCTGACAGAAATTCAAAGATTGAGCAGCCCAAGGAAAGAATAAGCAGCATTTGCAGTTCAATATGGAAGTAGATTGGAAATTGCTAGAAAAAAAAAAAAAAGAATCTTGCATTAAGACTTGTATATGTAAGTCAGCAAGATTAGTCCATTTCAAAACATCAGGTTCTGGTTTTCTTTATTTGGTGTATATTTAGTCTTAAAACACAGTAGTCTAATTAATTGGATGTGGTTTTCTTTTTCACATTTGTTCCCTTTGTCTCCCTTTAGCCTGTTCTCATCTTTATTCAATAGAACATGAGCTGAAAACTATGTACCTCAGCTTTATTTATGAAGGAAGGGTGGAACTTTGAAAGCATTTTATAATGCTTTGCCTCACAGATCTCATCAAGCCCATTCTACCTTGCATGTTCACCACACTTCAAGGTTATTCTTTTGAAGTCCTACTTCCTCTACTCGGCATGGCTGCCATAAAGACTACAGCAGTTAAACAGAAGTGAGGTCAGAGTGTGTCTTAGATCAGAAATGACTCATGTTCTTAGAAGATAGACAGCATGTGAGAGACACTGTCAACAGGGTGGGCCAGCCACCCAGGGGTCTTCCCAGACATTGAACTTATTGGCAGCCTGAACTTGAACTTCCAGAGCCACAAACTCATCAATTTCTCTTATTTATTACTCAGATTATGGAACTCAAAACTGAGCGCAGGATCAAATTAAGCCTGTCTCTATAGTCTTATTGCTTAGCTTTGAAAGAATATTGGGTGAGTGTCTAGCAACTCTAACCTTACTCATTCATTCTACAACACATTTTTAACCAAAGTTTCATAGTCAATATATTACCAACAAGGAAAAGTAAGGACTCCACATTTCAAACCTATTAGTCTCTGAACTACCTACACATAATCATAAAAAGAATTCATCAGCAATTCAGCTTAGAACACAGAGAGATTCAAGTCATTTGAAGCAGATTACAGCACAAATGGAGGTCTTTGCCTTATAACTCAGACAGGGAGGCAAGAAAGGGAAAGTTAGAAGAGAAGACAAATGAACAAAGGCAAGGAGTTTTTGGTGCTCTTTGGTGAGGGTCACACTTTGATAATACACTGACAAGTAGAGCTTCTGCTTCTGGTCTGCTCATTCCCGCGCACTTGCCCATCAGACAGACCCAGACACTTAGCAAGTGACTGAAATACACTCTGGTTCCCAGAAGTTTTCTGAAACTTCCTCTCCCGATACGGGAAAATGAGCAAACAGAAAATTTATGTGCTATGATGTGTGTATCCTTGTTGAACAAAACAGAATTGCTCACTGCTCATATGTGTTTTAGAGGAAGTTTCTAGATAACAAAACTCACTGTCTACACAGAAGAAGTTGTAAGTAAATTAGTTTGTTTTGCAAGAGTTTAAAGATACTTAATTCATGTAAAAATTTATAAATATCTGGAGAAATGATTTGAGAATTGATACGTAAGCTTGAAAGTCCATATTATATCTAATTTATTTTATACTAATTTTAAATGATTATAACTCTATGTCTTGTTTATGTGTTTCCTCTTGGACAACAGGCAAAATCTAATTGACAGTTTGTGAGACTGAAGTTTAAAGGTATCAACCCCCTTTCTTTCCCTTAATTCAAGAGACTTTATTTTAATATACATATAAAATGATTTGTATACTATAATATAAAAATAAAGAATTCAACATTATACCTTGCCAGTATATAATTTCAAGAAAATAAAAAAATAAGTTTTCCATAGAACCTTGACTCTGAGAATGTTAACAATAATTCATTAATGGTGCTAGACTATAAAAAGAACAAGTAATAAAATAACTTATTTTTGCTGCTATTGTTTAAAGTTTATTAGACTTTCTGGTAAATAGCTTGATGAAAGTAAATTTTAGGTAGGAATACAAAGAAAAATAGAATAAAATTTGACGAGCATTTCAGCAGGGGATGAAAAGAAAGCAATAAGACAGTCTCAATTATATTCAAAGATGGTTGACATTGATGTAAGTTTCTGGGTTGCCTGTAAAGAAATCACTACTTCTGTGCTGGAAATATAAAAAGGACAAAGCAATGATTATTAAAATTGTAAATCACAGCTCATTGGGTTCATTATTCAAAGAAAGCATAGTCTGATCATTTATATTACAGTTTTGTATTTCATCTTCCTCTGATGCAAGTAAAGTTGAGGTGATGTTGGTAAAAGAGAACATATGTGAATTCTCTGCTTTTTGCAGCTACAGAAACTACTTTGTGTGTCATTTCTTCAGTAGGTGATAAATAATATTAATTTAGAAACAAAATTGCATAAAACAGTTGAATTCGTCACTATTTTGTTAAATTAATATCTGAGAAATAAGTTTTTTTCTGTGAATTACATTAATGATACAATGTTGTATCAATATTTTTATCTGAAATATAGCAAGTATTTTCAGAGGAAAATTCATAAGTTTTTCTGCTATGACTCTTTGTCAATATGTAATTATATAATCACTGTAAATTTATGAAATATTTTCTGTCATATGGGTCATATGACACAGAAAAATACAAAAATACAATTATTTTAATACTAATTTTATGCGGTGTCTGAATAAATTTTCTCCCACTAATGAGATTTTATAAGAAAAACTAATCTAAAAGCAGACAAACAAGCTGGAAGTTATGACATATAAGAATAAACATTTTTAATTGAACTTGTCATTTGAAACTGGTAGGCAAATGCATTTACTTACTCTGCAATGCATCGTAACATGTGTGTGATTATATTGACACGTTATTTTCTGTAAGTAGAAGAGAGATGAAGACCAGTGAGGTGGAGGACATAAACACTAATTAATTATGGCAGGGAATATTATATTGCATCACAGCTACCTTACAAAGGGCATATTGCTATTCACACTGAGACTGGCTCTCACAGTCAGTTGGGGGAAAATGTGTCAATAATATTCAAGTCAAATTAGGGCGAAACTTTCAGGCTTGTAGTATTTTATTCCAATGCTATTGTGACAGTTATAGTCTCTTGAAACAAGACGTTAAGTGTCAAGAAACTGAATGTTATCAACACAGATTTCTCCAGTGGTTTGCTATATGCTTATCTACTCAGTTTCTTGGTTTTGTGCGTTAACCAATTTATAATCCTTTTAAAATAAGGAAGACACGGTGAACACTCAGCTCTTGACTCTAATACAGTTTTTTTCATTAGCATCTTCTACAACATCATACGCAGCCTCAAAACTATGAATAACATGGTCACAAAATATACTTGTAAAAGACTTTAAGTGTTACTAAATTAATTAATAAAGGTTTTTTTTTTCCCTAAGCCATTTAGAATCCTGACCTCATGATCACAATCAAAATGAAGAACATTTGTATCTAACTAAAACATTCACAAATCATAGAGGCAGTATCTCATAATTTGAATAACAAGTATTTTGGTGTAAATTCAGTAACCTTAATCTGAAGACCATAAGTCAGGTTTGACAGAAATGTAAGTCCTGAACCCAATAGTGAGTCTTAAACCTAGGATCTGTTTCACATTGAGTAGAAAATGGGACAACAGTATAGTTGGCAAGCTCCGTTTGCAGGTATAGTCACAGAAAATATGGAAATCATCATAAATTCTCTCATCTACTATAGAATATTATATAACACAGTGAGACAGAAACACACTGAAGGATAGGAAAATCTGGTTTTCTCCAAGTTTTTCACTCTCTGTGAATCAATTCACTCAGATTATAGTTTATTTATTTATTTTTAAAATTAAAATTTATTTTTATCATTCCATTCTCTTCTGTCTTCTCTCCAACTCTTCCATGTCCCTTATATCCAATACCTCTCATGAACGATTCCTGGACCCCATCTCAAGTTTATAGCCTCTTTTTTAATGTTATTGTTGCAAAATATCCTTAAAAGTACAATAGTGGCACTCATATCTTGGCAGTAACCAAACAGCTGTCTAATTGGACTTAAGGCTCACTCAATAGGAGGGAAAATATGTCTGGTACCAGAAACCTAGACAACTGCCCAATACTAGTGAGGTCATTTATCTTAAAAGAGAACCTATTACTCTAGCTTTATTAGACCTTCTTATTTCCTAACTGCAATTTAAAACTTATCCTAATATATCCAAGAAAATTGTAATTCCCATCTTTCATCAAAAAACACTCAAACAAACAAACCAGAAACAGAAACAAAAAATCATTTTGTTTTAGTTTTACAGTAAATGGAAGTCATCACAGAAAACCACAGGAGGTTGCAATGCAGAATGAACAGTATAGAAATCAGCGCCAATGAATACACCTACAACACAACTCCTGTACCTAAAGCTTTGAGAACATCCCAGAATAGGAGCCAGAAAGATGGAAAGAGCCAGAGGACCAAGAAGTCTGTTGTGAAATAACATGTCCTATAAATTACAAGGAAGCTACACCCAAGATATATCAACAAGATGGCTGTTTAATTAAGAACCAAACAATAATAAGATCAATAGGCATGATAACAAGAAAGAAGGGAAAAAAAATCTCAGGATCTCACCACTAGGCAAAGAGCTACAAACAAATGATTGCTGACAGGGAGAGAATAACCTCTATAATAAAAGAGGTTCCTATTTGGTTATTTAACATAAAGCAGGCAGTCCTGAACTCAAACACACAAGCCAACCAAACAGTCTTTTATAATCACAGTTCTTTATCATTGGTTTTGTTAAAATCACCTGTAACTAAGTCTAGCCACATAAATTTGATTATCAGCTCATATCTTCTTTGACTAGTAATCAATATTTTTAAGCAACTCATCATCCCCTCCTTTTAATTTCTTTTCAGTTGGTGACTGAAAGCCTTCATTCTATTTAGTAAATGAAAGTCCTGTTTCTTTGCTCTCTCCTTTAAAGTCTTTGCTTATCTTCTCTTAGTGTAGTAGGTACCTTCTTTACAAACAAACGAAATTACAAACAGTTATAGCCAAGTAATTCTCATAAGCTATTTTCTTTCCCTCATATATGGCATCCCTTATTACACATTTCTTGCCATCTTTGTTAGCTGTTTACAGGAAACACTTTCATATTCTGGGTACAGTCCTTATGTAAAAATTGGAGATTTGACAATATATGATAAAACAGTATAATTTGCATATTTCATCACAGACATCATTTATAAATTGATGTTTTCCAAACAACCACCGTAGCTTCTTGTAGAACTAAGAATAAGACGTAAAGACAATTAAGTATACCTAGCTTTAATTGTACTTTATGAAGTTCACAAGTATCCTTATACATGACAATGTGTGCTTGGTTTGGAATTGAGACAGAGAGATGAAACTACCTAGGTACTTGATTATAATCTGAATTATTTTCTGGCCTGCTAATTATATAAGCATTGATAGCAGGTACGCATTACTATTCTGTCTCAGTTAGTTATCTTTGGCATGTATTCACTCTATAAACAGATGATTCATCAAATACTGTGTCTAAAAAGGAAGCTTGACTACGATGAAAAGAGCTATGCTTCTAAAAGCTCAAGTGTACCTCTAATGTTTTTAGCTATTATCCTATCATGGATCTATATACTCTATATGCAAATACTCACACCTTTAATAATATTGCTGGTTTTCCTGTAGTTTATCTTAAACATCCTTTCTTCCTCATGTCCTTAAGTAAATATACTTGATTAACAAAATGCCCAAGTTATCTGTTGGCCCTTCTCTATGAATTATAATTGTTATAACTCTGATGATCATATTCATCATGAAATATTATTTATACAAAATAATTTAGGAATGTTTCTTTTGAATAGAATGAAGAAAAATGATGGAAGAAGTCATTATTGTGAATGGTAAAACTATTGAGATTAATAGACAAGCAACAGTAGAAAGATGTCTATTAGAAATTAAGAAAGATTATGATGGAAAATAGAGTGAATTTTTGCTAGTAACTCTTGGAATTTCATCATTGTCTTTAATATCTGCACCATCAAGGGCCAACTAGGTTGTTTGTATATACAATAAATGTGAACAAACGCTTTGATTTTCACATAATTCTCAATTTGATATATTCTCAGGATATTTTGTAAAATTTGATTGTGTAGTTATAGAAGTAGTGGGCTTACTTCTTCCCACTACAGATTTTGATTGACTTTGGAAGTATTATAAAAATGGTGAGACTTTTTGTTTTGTTTTTGTTTTTGTTTTTGTTTTTTAATTGTATCTTTGAGAAACTCCATCCAGAAGCAGATTGAAACAGGTGCTGAGACTCATAGTCAGTGCCATTAGGCTGAGCTCAGAGAGACTTGTGGAAGGGAGAGGCAGAGGGAAGGGAGGATAGAAGGACCCAGAAGAAACAGCATCTCCACAAAAGACCAACAAAAGCAAGTAACAAGAGCCCAGGATGGGTTATGGAGACTGAAGCACCAACCAAGGATCATGCATGGACTGGCCATAGACCCCTATACATATGTAGCCAATGGCCAGCTTAGTCTTCATGTGTGCTTCTTAGTAAAGGGAACAGGGGCTGTATTGACATAGGCTCTTTTGTCTGCTCTCTGATTGTGACCCCCTGAAAGGGCTGCCTTGCCTGGCCTCAGTGGAAGTGGATGCCTGTAGTGTTGATGCAACTTGGTGTGTGGAAAGGGGGTGTAGTCGGGAGAGTTCCCCTTTTCTGAGTAGTAGAGAAAGGGAAATGGGGATAAGGGAAGGGGAGGTCTTACTATCTTCCACTTCTTTCATAGGATTCCATGTACTCTGCCCAAAGCTTGATGATAAGTCTCAGCATCTGCTTTGATGCCCTGCAGGGTAGAGCCTTTCAAAGGTCCTCTGTGGTAGGCTACTGTCCTGTTCCGTCTTTTCTCCTTCTTCTGATTTCCATCCTCTTTGCCTTTCTGAATGGGGATTGAGCATCTTACCCAGAGTCCTCCTTCTTGATTAGTTTCTTTAGGTGTACAGGTTTTAGTAGGTTTATCATATGTTATATGTCTAACATCAACTTATGAATGAGTATATACCTAGTGTGTCTTTCTGCTTCTGGAATACCTCACTCAGGATGATCTTTTCCAGTTCTCACCATTTGCCTGAAAATTTCATGATTTCCTTGTTTTTTATTGCTGAGTAATATTCCATTGTGTACATATACCACAATTTCTCTATCTATTCCTCAAGGAGAGCAACAGAACCAAAAAATCTGGGCACAGGGTTCTTTTCTGAGACTCATACTCCAACCAAGGACTATTCATGGAGATAACCTAGAACCCCTGCATAGATGTAGTCCATGCCAGTTCAGTGTCCAAGTGGGTTCCCTAGTAATGGGAATAGGGACTGTCTCTGACATGAACTGATTGGCCTGCTCTTTGATCACCTCCCTCTGAGGAGGAGCAGCCTTCCCAGGACACAGAGGAAGATAATGCAGCCACTGCTGATGAGACCTGATAGACTAGGATCAGGTGGAAGGAGAGGAAGACCTCCCCTATCAGTGGACTGGGGGAGGAGCATGGGTGGAGAAGGGGGGGAGGTGGTGTTGGGAGGAAGCTACAGGGGGAGATACAAAGTAAATAAATTGTAATTAATAAAAATTTAAGAAAGAGGAAGAAGGGGAGGGTGGGACCCAGAGGAGAGGAGAGGAGGGAGATGAGTACAATTGCTATGCAAAATGAATTAAAAACTGATAAAGCTGCTAGGACCATAAAAAAATAGAAAAATTTGACTTGAATGTCTCATTGTAGAAAAATATGTTTTTTGAAACAGTTAAACCTTCAACAATTGATGCTGAATCAAATAACAAATAATAGTCAAAGTTCATAAAGGCTAAATTTGTCACTTTTATTTACACTTTGAAATTATCATTACAAAATCTCTGCTTTTGCACTCTAATGACAACATTCTAATTTAACCAACATTGATATTTTTAAGCTTTGAATATATATTTGAGTGTTTGGCGCATGGAAAACAATATAACAGATAAAGTGCCATTTTGGTGTTAAATGCAAAACAAAATGAATATAATTTTACAAAGTGAATCAAGAGATTGCTTGTCTTAAGAGAACATGGTGCTAAGTTTAACAATGTTGTAAAGATAATAATTTGTAGAGTCATAAAATTTAGGTATCTAATGGTATAAATGAAGTGACTCTGTGTGTGTGTGTGTGTGTGTGTGTGTGTGTGTGTGTGTGGTTTCCACTAAGATTCTGATCTCCTTGAACAACTTGAGAAAAACTCATCATACTAAAAACAATCAACAGTCAAACATGGTAGTGAATAATGTTCCTCTAGTATACTACTTGAAAACAAATGGTAAAAACATCTTCATATAAGTGATAAACTGACATGAAAACAATCTTCTAAAGTAATAAGACAAGTTGATGTCACAACGAGCTGCCACTGAGACTAAGAAAATGAGACTTTAAGAAAGAGGGAAAATTAATGATGTAAATTGCCACTGAAAGTATAGAAGAGATGAAACTATGAGTCTATGAATGATTCATTTCATCTCACAGCAAAGAAGTCTTTTATGACCATGATCAGAGCAACTCCCTTGATCCAGTATAAGTTGAAACTGAATTACGATGGTTACTGTTGATTATAAACTTGGAAGGATCCAGAATCATGTAACAAACAAGGTAACAGGCTGGAGACACAGAATTATGTGGACCCTCTGGAGCTCAGATAATTCCACTGAGAGTTCTAATGCTAGATACAGCTTCAGGATTTTGTGTTTCATGTAGAAAATTTACACTATTGTATCCTGCTTTAATATGAACTCATGTTCTCAAACGTGAATGAAAAGTGCTTTACCCACTTCATGTGTCATTCTGTTGCTATGATAAAGAGTAACTTAGAAGCAGAAAGTCACACATGGTATATACTCACTCATATAGACCTGTAATATAGGATAAACCTACTAAAATCTGTACATCTATAGAAACTAATCAAGAGAGAGGACCCTGACTAAAATGCTCAATCCCCATCCCGAAAGACAAAGAGGAAGGACATCAGAAGAAGAAGAAAACAGGAAACTCCACAAGGAGAGCTACAGAACCAGAAATTTGAACACAGGGGTCTTTCCAGAGACTCATACTCCAACCAAGTACCATGCATGGAGATAACCTAAAACCCCTGCGCAGATGTAGCTCATGGCATTTTAGTGTCCAAGTGCATTAGATAGTAATGGGAAGAGGGACTGCCTCTGACATAATCTGATTGGCTTGCTCTTTGATCACCTCCCCCTGAGGGGGGAGCAGCCTTACCAGGCCACAGAAGATGACAATGCAGCCACTCCTGATGAGATCTGATAGACTAAGATCAGAAGGAAGAAGAGGAGGACCTCCCCTATCAGTGGACTTGGGGAGGGGCATGCGTGAAGAAGGGAGAAGGAGGGTGTGATCGGGAGGGGGGGAGGGAGGGGCTTATGGCAGGATAAAAAGTGAATAAGGTGTAATTAATAAAAAAAAATAATAAAAAACAAACTGCAAAAAAAAAAGAGTAACCATAAAAAAAAGAGTAACTTAGAAAGCAAAGTGTTTATTTTAGAATGTTGAGAAAGGTGTGGCATGGTAGCAATAATCTGGATGATCAAATTCTATACATTCACAAGAAGGAGAGAGATAACAGGAAGTAGAAAAAGATTATAAACCATTTAAAGATTGCCCCCAAGGACATCCTTTCTCTCTGGTAATGCTGAATCTCTTAAATGTTTTACAGTGTTCTCCAATCAGCACTACTGTGGTGTTTCGAATAAGAATGGCCCTCACAGGCTTATGTATTTGAATATTGGTCACCAAAGGGTGACACCTTTTGAAAGGACTAACAGGTTTGGCTTTATTGAAGTAGACAGGGCCTTATTAGAGGAAGTGTGTTACTGGGGGTCAGCTTTAAGTTCACAATGATAAATGACCAAACCTCTGAAATGGTATGGTATGCCAGCCCCAATCAAATGTCTTTCTTTATAAGATTGTCATGGTCATGCTGTCTTTTCACAGCAATAGAATACTGAGACATAACTTGGTACCAGGAAGCAGATGTCACTTTTTGTGCTACTATCGTGCACAACTGTACATAAGGCATGAGCAGGAAGGATCTTGGTAGAAACGTCTCTCTAACTCTGCTTAGATATATGGAGAACTATCCCTGCAATTGGAGATAGAATGATGTTTGTCATGCTGAAGAGAAGTGTCAACTCAGCGCAGATCCCCAGTGAATCTGTTTATCTTTTTTTCAACAGCCTACCAGTGAAAGGAGAAAAAAGTTCTAACAATATTGTAGAATTTCCTAATTTTTTGTGTTTTTACACATAACAGTTAACATACAAAAAACATAGCCGGTATAGCAAAACATAACACTATGAGACAATAGATAACAACAATACAAAATTACTGTTGGATTTATCACAACATGGAGTTATAATTCACCAGCACAATGATGGTTGTATTATTTTAAAACTGAATTAAAATGAAATCACAGAAAAGTGGGAAGACTATAGAGCTGGAAGATAGAGAGGATTAGTATAAAATGTTGTCTTCAGGATATAACATGGCTGTTGCATTCGTGAATATACAACACCTGCGACCACCTGCAGAAGAATTGCACAAAAAGAGGAGAGAGACACGAAGGTGCTATGGGGAGAAGTAAAGCAGAAGAAAGGAGTCAAAAGTGAACAATGGTAATGGGAGTGAGAATGTGATCATATTACATAATGTATGAGTAATAAAAAGTCAAAAATGTAAATTAAAAACTATTCGAACTAAAATAGAAAGGCAAAAGTATCACAGCAGAACAAAGCAATGAATCTAAGAAATCACAAAGAATTGTATATAGTATTTGTAACTGAAAGTGACATTTGAAGAATTAACCTCAGAGTTTTTTAACTAATTAGAGTCACTAAATAAAAAAAAAAATCCAAAGTCTCTGCTAAGCCAACAAAAAAGTTCTACCCACACCATAAAAGTAAATCTCCTAAAAGCAAAAAACAGAGAAATATGTACATAGATGACATAATACTTTTAAAGGAGAACAATAAGATTGTCATCTTGTGTTAGAATAAAAGATAAAAGCAAAAACTAGTTGCATAGAGAAAATATTTCCAACTTAGAGTTATAAAGCAAGTGATAACTTCTTTCTAAAGTAAAAGCAAATAAAGTTACCTAAAATAAAAATGGAGATATTTCATTGTTTGTCAATTAGCACTAGAGCAAACCATGAAAAGTATTTTGTTTTTGTTGTTTCATTTTGTATATTTTTGGTGTGGTTGTTTTTGAGAAAGATAGACAGAGAGTGATAGAGAGGGGGAGACAGAGAGAGACAGAGAGAATTGTCCCAAGAAAAATACATAACAGTTGATAAATAGCACTTCCTCAAGATCCAGATATACCACTTCTAGGCATATATCCAAAATATGCTCAAGTACACAAGGATATTTGTTCAACCATGTTAATAGAAGCTATATTCGTGATAGCCAGAACCTGGAAGCAACCCAGATGTCCCTCAATGGAGGAATGGATACAGAATTTGTGGTACTTTTACACAATGGAATACTACTCAGCAATTAAAAACAAGGAAATCATGAACTTTACAGACAAATGGTGGGAATTAGAAAAGGTCATCCTGAGTGAGGTATCCCAGAAACAAAAATACACACACCGTACATACTCACTTATAAGTGGATACTAGACCTATAAGATAGGATAAACATACTAAAATCTGTACACCTAAAGAAGCAAAACAAGAAGGTGGACCCTGGCCAAGATGATCAATCCTCACTTTGAAAGACAAATAGGATGGACATTGGAAGAAGGAGAAAGCAAGAAATAGGACAGTAGCCTACCACAGAGGGCTTCTGAAAGACCCTACCTAGCAGTGTATCAAAACAGATGCTGAGACTCATAACCAAACTTTGGGCAGAGTACAGGAAATCATATGAATGAAGGAGGAGTTAGCAAGACCTGGAGAGGACAGGACCTCCACAAGGAGAGCAACAGAACCAAAATATATGGGCACAGGAGTCTTCTCTGTGACTGATATTCCAATCAGTCCATTCATGGATATAACCTAGAACCCCTGCTCAGATGTAGCCCATGACAGCTCAGTGTCCAAGTGGATGTCCTAGTAAGGGGAACAGGGACTGTCTCTTACATAATCTCGGTGGCTGGCTCTTTGACCTCCCCCTTCCCCCGAGGAGCAGCCTTGCTAGGACACAGAGGAGGACATTGCAGCAAGTCCTGATGAGACCTGATAAGCTAGGGTCAGATGGAAGGGGAGAAGGACCTCCCCTATCAGCGGACTGGAGAGGAGCATGGGAGGAGATGAGGGAGGGAGGGTGGAATTGGGAGGAAATTGGGAGGGTATAGCTGGGATACAAAGCAAATAAAATGTAATTAATATAAAAAATAAAAATTTAATTTAAAAATATTTATCCTGACCCACTTTAAAAAAAAAGTCAATAAAGAAATGCATATTTGGAAAGCAGAGGAAGAGGCAATTATAGGGGTATGTTTACATGACAATAAAATAGAAAACAAAACCACATAAATAACAAGTAGTTTTCTGTACATATATGTCTACAGGTGAAACATATTTCAAATGCAACAACAACAAAAGAAAGAGCACTGCCAAAGCCATTGAATTTCTGTGGTCCCAACATTGTCTCTAGTATATCGAAATACGTTTGAAGTTAATCTTAAGGGTGACATAAAATGCTAAACCTATATTGCATAAGATTATGACAGAAGAGAAAGGAAGTCTGAAAGAGTTGGATATTGAAAATAAAGAGAAAAATAACTCATGGTAGAGTGGAGCAAAGAGCAGACATGATAAATATCATTCACAGAAAACCAATACACAGCGATGTCTAACTTGTCATGTAATCTACAGTGAATGACTTACAAATGACAACAGGAAGGATCTAGTCTACCTGTAATTCCAGCACTCCTGAGGCAAGAAAGGAAGTGGAATGTCAAGTTCAAGGGCAGACTGGACTGCATAGATTTTTAAATCCATCTTAAAGTGTGTAGTGAGAACCTGCCTAATGGCTTTCCACTAAAAAGAGAGTGAAAATAAGAAAAACAAACAAACAAACAAAGGGTTTATTATATCTCTATGTATAAGGATATAGCTGAACAGTAGTGTGCTTTCTAGAATGTATAAGACCTTGTGCTTGTTCACCAAGACTAAATGTAAATTATAATAAAATACAGCTTTTTAAAATATCACGGTTCTCGAGAACACTATGCAAGCTACTAGAGGTTGACAGTTATCGAGTCTAAGCAGCTTACAGTTACCATCATCGCAAAACAGGCATAAGGGTACAGTATGTGACATGTACATGTAGGTGGCATCCAATATCTCCCTAATTGGACATAAAACCCATTCAACAGTAGAGAAATCATGCCTGGTATTGGAAACCCAACCAGCTACCCAGGGCTAGTGGAATCATGGGCCTTAGAAAAGAATCTACTATTGTTACTTGCCAAACCAGCATTTTTTTTCAGTGCTTTCTAACACTCATCCTACCTACATGTGTGAAGCTGCCACCTTCATCCAAGCAGTCCCTCTTTGCGGTGAGTGGAGACCACCAGAGAAAAACACAACTGGATACAATGCAGAAATCAATAGACTGTGGTGAACCAAGCCCAACTGCACGTTTGCATCACAACATCACAGCTCCTGCACCATGGCTAAAGGAATATCTCTGAGTATGGAGTGGAAAAAAAAATATGGATAAAACCAAGAAGTCTGCTACTAAAGAAGCTCTCATCCAAACAACTGCATAAACACTATCAGAACAATGACAACGTCCATGAATATATTAACATGGACATTTGGAAGTTTTTGCAGAGTCCATCCTTAAACAAAGAACCACAGGCATGGTAGATACTCACTTGTAAGCGTATAATAGCTGTGAGGTAATAAACATTTGCATACACAACCCTCATTGGGTTAAAGAGAAAGGAAATAGGAGTAGCAGTATGATAGGAGTGCTAAAAGCTCCTGAAAGTCCACATGAAGTAACTGACACATGAGGGCTGACAGCCTCAAAAGACATAGTGCAAAACAAAACAGAACTACCATATTGCTTAGCTATGCTACTCTATGGAACATATGTAAATAGTGCTATAGCCTACAACAAAGGCACTCACACATCCATGATTTTTGTTGCCTTTTTTTCACAATAGCCAGGAAATTACTAGGACTGCATATTCATCAATAAATCAATGAATAGCCAAAACACAGCAGAATGCCATTCAACCATACTGAGAAATGAAATTTCCAGGGAAAGGAAAGGCAAGGCAGTCGTAAGAGATCAAGACATTATGCCTCTTTTCGTACGCATACTCTGACTGCTAAAGTGTATCTGGGAAGTAGAAGAGAAAAGACGGAGGGCCAAATGGTTAGTGAGTGGTATGGGGAAATGAACTGGGAGGAAGGGAGGGAGAGAGAACCAATTGAAATAAAATACGAGTGAAAATTCTGTATGAAAAACTAAGGTATTGAGAAACTAGATGATCAAAAATCTGAGCCAACATAACCCTTGCCTACTGGTTTTTATACTTGGCGGTTATTTAATGAATGGTTATATATAAAATAGGTGACTTCTCATGGACAAATGCTTATGAAAAAAATAATGTGACAATCTTGGTATAAAAGAAAGCTCCTTAATCAATGTTTCATTTTCATATGTAAATTCCATTAACAACAAGGAAGCAGGCAATTATCGAACTGTAAGAAATTATTAAACGCCTATTCATAAGGTATTTCTCAAATGTCACCTAGATCAATCTGCACATAATGAATAAAGCACCAGTATCTTTCTTGATCTAAATGCTATTGACCTTTATATCCACAACAACCATCCGGGACAAGTATCATAAGAACAATTTTAAGTAACTATTACACTATGTGACATTTGCACAAAATGATAATTTTGTATTACAATCATATACTAGGCCTCCTTAGCTTTACATTTTAGGTCATTGAAGCTTTTCTTTTGTATTTTTAGCACTGTTATTCTGGGCAAAGAGATGGCTGAGCAGATAAGAACACTTGCTGCCAAGCCTGAGAGAGATCACTGTAGCACACATGGAAGTCATAAAGAGAAGACACTACTGTAAGTTATACTCTCACTTCCGCCTTCATGCTATGCATACATGGATAGCCCCATACACACACCCGTGCACACACAGACATAGGCACATCCATGGATGCATAACATGAAGGCACATGCACACACGCACTCACACGCACACACACTGAGAGAAATAAAATAAATGAATAAGTGTAAAAGGGAAATTTGAGGATTTAATTCATTATTAAAATCAGAACTTAGACAAAAAGGGATGAATATCATTTTCTTTTGCTCTAAACACTGTTCCAGCTACTCATAATGAACAAGAAGAAAATTTAGAAGGTCTTTTGTTAACTCCTAAATGTTAAATCATAAATGTTGATTTCCCAACTAGAATCTACTGACATGTGCTATTAGAGTATTCCTCAGAATAAGATATTTAGGTGATAGGTTTTTAATTCCTTCTTGCTTTGAATTTCTTCATAGCAATGTTTTGAAAAAGTTTATTTTAAAGATGACTGTCTTCATTTTATTTTCTAATAAAACTTCTGAGAAAACTAAAAAAAAAAAAAATCATTATGAAATCCCCCAAGTCAACTTTATGATGCCGGTTTGGATTTAACAAGATTAAGAATTAAAACACAGATATATTCCCTAAGGAAGTATAAACTTTGCTCTTGTTTAACCATGTCCAGAAATAAGCACAGTGAATTTGAAAGAGGAGAATGATACATATTTCTTTCTTAGCTGAATACTAATTTTTCTTTCAGATATTTTTCCATATGAAAAAAAAACCACTTAATGCAGAAGCTCACTGCCCTAAGACTGTAAAGCATTAAGTTTTTTTCCATCTTCACTTAATAGCAGGCACAATATATACTGTCTTAAAATTTTAAGCCATTGTAAGTTGAATTCTTCACTTAGCTCACTTCCTGTTTATCTGTTTATTTGGCTCATTATCATTAATGTTTTAATTCTCAACATCTCCAGCATGCCAACTTCAATCTAGTGCACATCACTTAAGACTGATTGTCTTGCTCATACCCATAAATTAATTTCATGAAACTTTAAATATTTATTTTTCAATTTGGGGAAAGCAGATTTGTGACCTATGAGTAGAAAAGAAAGTGTAGTAGCTATTTTGCTTAATTTTTAAGAGCTACTCAATCTTTATCACAATGACCACTATAGATGTGCCATAATGGCTAATTGATTGTGCTACCTTTCCAATCTTAAGTGAATCAGCAGAAATTATAAAGGATTAACATTATGTGACTACTTAGACTGATAAAGGTTCACTCAATGGAGATGGAAAGTGAGTAATCGTTTTTAAAACTTTTTATTATCTTTGAGAATTTCACACAATACGTTGAAATTATATTTACTTCCTTCTTCAAGTTCTCTCCCAACCACTCACCTCACTTGCAAACTCCTCTCTCTTCCTCCCTTCTTTCTTCTCCCCTCTTTCTCTCTCACTCTCCCTTTCCCTCTCCCTTCTCTCTCTCCACCCATCTTGTCTAACCCGTGCTGTCCATATGTCCTTAAAGTGTGACCTCCCACTGCAGCATTCTTGATTCACAGGGGACTACATTCCTAAGAGGACACCAACTCCCCCTTTCTTGGCAGCTGTTAGTCTCCTTCGAGCTTGCCCAGGTTTTGTGCATGCTGTCATCTCCACTGTGAGTTAATATGGATTCATATATGCAGTTTCCCTGTTGTATCCAAAAGGCATGGCTTCCTATAAGTCATCTGCCGCCTCTGGCTCTTGCATACTTTCTGTCCTGTCTTCCACAATGTTCCCTAAGCCTCGGGAGTAAGGGGTGTGATACAGCTGTACCATTTACTGCTGAACGTTCCACAGTCTCTTATTTTCTGCACCTTGGCCACTTGTTGGTTTCTGTTAATCAGTATCTATTGAAAATAGAAAGTGTCTCTGCTTAAGGCTGAGAAATACAACAATTTTCAGGTATAAGTAACTAGGAACTGCTTTAACACTATGTCCGTTTAAAAGAATAATAGAAGTAAGTTTTCCCGTAGGGCCCAGAACCCATCTACTTATGCGTTCTTGACTAAATAACGGTGCCATATATAGTGTTTTCATCTCTCAGAGTGGTACTCAAATACCTCTGGAAAGTAGTTGGCTACTCTTATGATGATTTTTTTTTATTTCCATTATGAAACCTCAGTTACAATAAATTAACATAAAATAAAAAACTTCCAGTTTGACAGGATTAGATTATGGCCAGACTGGTTTTAGTAACTGTTCTTATATTTCAAAATTCTGAAATTATAGTACTAAAATAGGTGATTCACTGAGTATGAATTATAACTCAATTAAAATATAAGTCATGAATATGAACTATTGAACTAGTTATGTAGTCATAATCAACTAAATTATTAAGTTATTCTTTAACTTAAAATTATAAACAATATTTTTTATAATTAACGTTGAATGTCTCAATCATTTTGGTACTTTATTTTAAAATATTTGAAACTGCCAAATAACTCAGTTCTGTTTTTATGCTATTGATCTTTTGTTAATACTAGATTCCTTTACTAATCAGGATCACTCATTTTTGTTTTATTATTGCTAATCCCAGCTTTTCTGTTTACAATTTTTCTATTAGTGAAATATCCAAGTGCCAGGGATTTTGATGAGAGAAACAATTAAGAAATATAGTCTATAAAAGACATAATTACCCTAATGTAACATGTCTTGCCAAAAATTTGTTTACTTTGTGACATCATTTAAATTTTTTATGCAAACAAGCTATGACACCTTTTCCTCTGATGAAAGCTACTCTCTTTAGAGAGTACTGATTTTTTGTGGTTTAGAACTGAATATATTTGGCCAATGTTTTTATTGACTCAATCCCTTGCATTTGGATTTAAATAGAGCAATTTAATTATAAAACAGAATAAAACATAGTATATCCATGGTTCTGTCCATCCATTGTTTTCTAACCATACTTATTCTTCTAAGATGCCTTTTAAAAACTCTGGAAGTAAATGTTTTGTGTTTTATAGTACAGTTGATGTTAAAGTTCAACTTCAAAAGCACAGCCATTTGCCAGATACGCTGGTTCACATCTGAAATCTCAGGACTGGCAAGGCTTAGATAAAGGGTCATGAGTTTGAGGCAAGCTTTGGCATTGTAATAAATGCAAGGCCAGCCCATGCAAGATCCCTAATACAAAGTGAAAAAAAGCATAAAATTAAAAATGGTCATCCTTTCAAGATTCTTTTTTAGTTCATTAGAACCTTCATTATTTAATATTCAGTTTGCCCTTTATGTTTGTACATTGTTTTGTTTTTCTATAATTTTCTGTTTTCTTCCAAATAACATTGATCATTCACAATGTTTTATTTGCCCAGCGTAATTTTTGTTTTGCTTTAGAAAGAGGGTCTTGCTGTAGAAAAACGTGTTCTCCTTGAGCTTGTGATCCTCCTCTTTACCTTCTAAGTGCTAAAAGTGATGGTAAGAACCACCCCATCCTTGGGCCATTTAAAAAAAATGATGTATTAATCATAGGCTAGAGGAGAAACACAAAAGGGGAAATCAAAGATTTATAATTTAACAAAGATTATCCAAGAATGTGAAATAGAAACTGACAATGATGAAACATCCAACACTGCCTCTAGGCTCTAGGAAGGGACAAAGAAATAAGTAGACAGCTGCTGAAACTGTTGAGGTTTATTTCCATGCAGGTGAGTATCAGACAGAATGCTTGCTTAGGTGGGAAATTTAGAATGGCCTGCCTATAGACTGAGGGCAGGAAGTAAGGGAAGCCACTGTCCTGTCTTTCTCCTCTCATGCCAAAAACTTCAACTAATTGAGTTGAAATGAAGGCTTTCATGATTCATTTGGACTTCTTTTGAAGGGGGGAGCAGAGAAATATGGAGATTAGATCTACAGGTAAAGACAGAATGAGCTAGTACACTCAAGTTTGCCCCTTATCGACTGTGTATTATTCCATTTGTTTGAACTCACCTGTTTGCTTTCTACAGAGAAACACAAGTCATCAATAGCTACGCCTTCATGGGTTTTACACCGCACTAGTAGTGGTGTACTGGTAAGTTTTTATTAACCAGACACAAACAAAGACATATTTGGGCAAAGGGAATATCAAATGAGAAATTGCTGTCATCAAATTATCCTGTGAGTGTGTCTGTAGGTCATTTTCTTGGTTGGTAATTGACAGACGGGGAGCCAGCCACTGTGCAGGCAACCCTGAGATGGAGAAGAAAGCAGCTGCGCCTGGCTGTGGTTGTGCACATCCTTTATCCCAGCAACTGAAGGCAGCAGCAAGCAAGTCTCTGAGTTTGAGGCCAGCCTTGTCTACAGAGGAAGTTCCAGAAAGATCAGGGTTGCACTGAGAAACCCTGTTTTGAAAATACAAAGAAAACAGAAAGAAAAAAAAAACAGAAAGAAAGAAAGAAAGAAAGAGAGAGAGAGAGAGAGAGAGAGAGAGAGAGAGAGAGAGAGAAAGAAAGAAAGAAAGAAAGAAAGAAAGAAAGAGAGGGGAGGAAAGGAAGGAGGTAGGGAAGGAAAGAAGGAAGGAAGGAAAGAAGGAAGGAAGGAAGGAAGGAGGGAGGGTGGGAAGGAAGGAAGGAAGGAAGGAAGGAAGGAAGAAAACATCTTCAGAAGCTAGGAAATGCTAGGCAGTAACTATTTTTCTTCTTCCTGTCTCTGCTTTTGCTTGCATTCTTGTCCTGACTTCTCTCAGTGATAGACTACAGTTAGAAGGTGTGATATAGAACCTCTGCACAAATGTAGCCCATGGCAGTTCAGTGTCCAAGTGGGTTACATAGTAATGGGAAGAGGGACTGCCTCTGACATAATCTGATTGGCCTGCTCATTGATCACCTCCCCCTGATGGGGGAGCAGCCTTACCAGGCCACAGAAGATGAAAATGCAGCCACTTCTGATGAGATCTGATAGACTAAGATCAGAAGGAAGGAGGAGAACCTCCCCTATCAGTGGACTTGGGGAGGGGCATGCATACAGAAAGGGAAGGAAGGGCAGGATCGGGAGGGGAGAAGGGAGGGGCTTATGGGGGGATACAAAATGAATAAAGTGTAATTAATAATAATAATAATAATAATAATAATAATAATAGAAGGTGTGATATAAATAAATCCTTTCCTCCATAAGTTACTTTTGGTCACATTCTTTTATCACGATAGGAAGCAGACTAAAAGAAAGAAAAATTAAGCATAGGTACAAAGAGGGAAAGTAATCCATATTCTGATTCCAGACATAGTTCTGCCCTAACCTATTTTTATCCCAAGTAACAGGTAGTATCATTTACTCAGGCTCACTACTGTGAAGCTATGGCAACTTCCAGGTAGAAACTATTGTCTATCTTGTAATCATTTACTTTTCAGGATCTAAACTTCAAGTATATTGATACCACTACTGAGAAAATCACTCTTAAGTGTTTTAATAGCTTCAGTTCTAGCAGTGAAGGGATAGGTTCTAATTCCAGCTTCTTTGTCTCTGCACCTGTGAAATCTGTGTGGGAAATAGCATCAGATAATGGTGCCAGTATATCATACCTTCTGGCACTATGTCACAGTCTTACAGGATGTGTTCCCCAGTATCTCAATTATGTCCACCATTACGTCATACCATTTCACAAACATAGAACATTTAATATTAAGGACATCCCCAGTCAATATTGTTATACAGCTCTTAGTGTTGGTTCTCTTGAAGTAGGAAAAGGTTAAAAAAAATGATACTAATTTTTTTTTCCTTTGGTGTTTGACTGAAAGCTCTCCTTGTACCATCTATTTGCCAAACATGACTTCACCGACTATTTGAACAGAATAACTAAAACAATGGGCTGTTGCCCTTAATGACCTACTGACTGCCAGGTACATGTAGGCTTCTGTAAACTCTAGCTTGCTTGTTCACACTACCTGGTGGTTGTAAAGTATAAAATAAAAACACAAACTGGACCTGATATCAAGTCTCTTCAGGAGCCACCCTGGCTTTGGACCACTAGTGACATTCCTCTCTTTCACTCTCACTGGTGTCAGCGTACTGATTCCAGAACAGTTTATGAAAAACCTTATGCAGACATAGATTATCTCTATATCCTGGCAATTACAAAATTTCATGCTCATATCTTCCTCTTAAACTTTCTTGCAGGAAAATTTAACTAATTTCAACATTGCTGCTTAATACAGTCTTACCTAACTGTATTTTTTTTCTATTCAAAAGACACAAACAGATGTTTTCTTTTTGGAAACCATACAGTACAGGTGGTACTTTATCCTGATTTCTCTTCTCTCTCTCCATTCTTGTGGTCTAAGTGCCTATATTCCTTGACATTCTCCAAATAACTTGGCTTTGTGTCAATGCAACAAAACATCTACTTATTATACTTACAGTCTTTTCTTGTAAATAGCAAAACTATTTTCTCCTTCTATTTTACATATGGGAACAAGACTGAATCATCACAAGAGTTAGTCACATTTTCATAATATATTTTACCCAGAATCTGCCTGACATTAATTGCAATGCTTCTTTGTCATCCAGCTACATCTGCTGCCTTCTGATCTCATCATAGCAGTGGGTGAAGTGTGGCAAAATTTGTATGTGCTTAGCTGATTAAATTTTGTTATAAAGATCCAGGCAATATGAGCTGTACACATTGATTTATGAATTTATCTTCACATGGAAAATGTGACATTTGCTGTATAAACCCCTAAGGGTTGTGAACCAGAATTTCTCTGGGTGAACACTAATGCATAGCTATTGCCTGCAGAAAGTAGCTATGCAAAAACTCTACCAAATCATATTTACAGAGTTGAATGGAGTTTTATTTTTCTTTCAACTAGGTATTGGGTTGCAGTGGTGAAATTAAAATGTTATTTGAAATGAGCTTTGAATACCATGTGACATTATTATGAAGACACAATGAAGGTTATGAAGTAGAATATCATGAATCCGTTTTTTTTTTATGTTTGCTTTCACTAGTGGAAATAGATTATCTCAATTATATATGTTTTTATCAATGGATTCTTTGATCTTGGAAGTATTTCCTTGCGTCTAAAAACAGAGGAACAGAAAACCGCAACTTCCATTAGAGGTTTTGTTCTGTCAGAATGGAAGGAAGATGGAGTTGTTTGTTTTCATCTATAGATTAGATATCGTGAAATCTAAACAGCTTGCAATATGAAGTGTTGGCAGAGGCATTTAATCTGTTCATGAGATATTGACACTGGTTAACAACAGTAAAATGTTAATTTAGGCTTTGATAGGACATATTTTCATCGTAACTAAGATCAGTGTGGGCTTGCTAATTCTGAAATAGAAGTGGCCCTGATTAATGATTTAATCATTACAAAAAGTAGTTTGTCTGATGTGGCGAATTGATCAAAGATGGCAAGACTCTGTGGCAATGTCATCACCATGTTAAGTGCACCCCCAGCATTAAAATAATGTCAGAGGATTAGGAATGGATTGTGTAGCTGACAGCCTCAGAAAGCACATATATTTTGCTGTTTCCCAAGCTGTTGTCTACTTGCATGCATTTATTTAGTATAGCCACCAGTAGTTTGAAGTGTATATTTCTAATATGTGTGCTTACAGAGCATCTAATTTTCTAGTAATGGTTAAGTTCAACCTATTTTAAAAAGAGATTTTTGCCCTCAAGTATCAGAAAACCGGAAATTTCCAATACTTTTTTCTAGGAAATTTGCAGGTTAGAATGGTTTGTTTTTATTGATATCAAATTATTTCATAAAGTAGATGTAAATTTCTAATAGCTACTTCACGAAGATTTCTTTCAAAGTTATTTCTTCTTGATATTCATCTTTGTTACATTGTCTGAGAACTATATTATACTTTGAAATGGTTGGGTTCCGTGATTATAGTTACTTCTTCGCCACTGCAAGGAAAGCTAGCTTAACCTAGTTCCTAAAATATTGTAGACATTTGATAATTTCCTCATTTATTCACGTACACAGGCTACACTCTTAACAGGGCCACTTCCTCTGGGCCACCCATTCAAACACATGAGTCTATGGGGGCCATTTCTATTCAAAACACAACACGCATACACAAACACTTATGATGCTTTTAAAAGATTTTGACACATTTGCATGAGCCAAAGCATATATATGAAATGCTCTGGTCAACTTTTTGTAGGAGCTTCTCTCTGGCTTTACAAGATAACGAGAATTGGTTGTCTTCACTATGAGCATCATATTGAATTCCATAGTGTCATGTGCAATCTTCTGCACAGCTGTCCTGGTAAGGGCATTCTAGTCTAAAGCATCCGTCTGTCTCTTTGCCAATCTGACTCATTGTCAGAGACAGTTAGGATCTCAGTCATCCATGGAGATTCTTGGCCAGGGGATTCTATGTAAGAGCACTAATAGCTGCTTAAGCTAAGATGGCTAGAGGAAGAGGAAAATGAAGAACAATAGTCATTTGTGAAAGTTTAATTAAATGAATATGAACAAGATAAGAGCCTGGTGTCAGAGCCAACATTAATACAATGACACATTTTTATTAACTTAGTGGGGTTTTTTTTTTGAGCAACTGAAAGTAATTTAAAATTTGACCCCTTAATTATCTGACTCTACTTGTGTCTATCTTTTCTGCAAGATAAAGTTGGTTGAATAGTTTCAGATATAAAGGTTTATAAAAATATAAGATACTTTATGTAAGTTTTCAAAATATATTTATGCATATGGTTTCTGTGTAACTATGTGGTATGTTATTTTTACATAGCACTTCCTCATGTTACAATAAGGCACATTATAACAATGTTTTTTTTTAAATTATGTTTTCTGATTTCTTTGCCACCTTGGAAAATATTACTATTTTCATTTCCTAAATTATTTTGATTTTCCAATTTTTTTTGTGGAAAAAGATTGTGTTCCAAATGTTAGGTCTTATTACTATGCTTATGACCATATTTCTAGGACTGACCTGGGTTTATTAACCTGGAAACAGAAAGATAACCAATGAGAAAATGAGAAGAATTACAAAGAAGCTCCATGCCTACAGTAAGGTAGGCAACCTTACTGTAACAATGTCATGGCTCATGTCAGCATCAATGAATCATTAGTAGTTTGGAAGGAGACTGGGGCATAGTGGAACATCCACACCAGAGGAAGCTTGGTCACCTTTGACCAGATTTAAGCTGAAACAGATCCATTTCCTGAAGGCACGAAGCCTGTAGGGGAGCAGGTCACATGTGGAAATGAAGAGAAGCCTAAAGAATAGAATGAGAGCTAAGCCAGTGCTGGTCAGTCTATTGGAAGCTGAGGGAATGAGCTTGAGAAGCACAGTTACAGATGACAGAAGCAGGCATGGCTCTGTAAACGCGGGTCTTAGAGCAGGCCTATCTCAGTGAGATTCCAGGAGCACATTTCCTCTATGATAGATAACCAGCAAAACAAAAACCAGGTTCAGGACCTTTGTGGGGTTTTGTTTAAGATATAGTGTCTGGATAGATAATCATTCACAGGGGAAAAAAAGCAAATGCATCACAGAGCCATAGCTGGACTAACTATCCAACAAGGTGGTTTTATGATAATGGTCGTAATAAATTCTTGTGGATATCAGCTTGATGATCATAAGCATGAAAAGCAAACATCTTTTGCAGAGGAGCCAATGCCCAAAATTAGTATTAGGGAAAGAACAGTTATTCCTAAAGTGAATGAGACAGGGATAAGTTGTATTTAGAGTTTTTCTTCATCACCAGTTCTCTGGAAACTTTATTTATGACTTATAAGATGACACTCAAATTCCCTGTGCAGTTTGGCACACCAGCCCTATTCTGATCACATAGGTCTCTGAACCCTCCTCTTGCTTTACACGCATGAGTACTCGAAATGCTTCTGCTGTACAGGTGACGCTTACCGCTTGTACCATCATCTTAAGCATCATCCCTCCTCTCTCTTAGATACTCATGGGCAGGAACCAGATTCTGAAGGATAACCTTAAGGTTAAGTTATGCAACTGAGTCATCACATGGATAGAGCTCAACTTTGATCTACATAGCCACTGTAGTCTGTATGGGAGGAAGGAAGTCTGTATGCAGGAAGGAAGCTTCCCTTTTACTTTTGCATATTAGCATATACTGGGGTGCAGTAAGCACCAGTGACTAGAGAGGTCTCTGGATCTTCACCTGGGCTTCAGCAATAATTCATCATTGGCTTCCTATTGTGTCCACTGATGGGAAAACTTTTCTGTCATCAGGGCTCATCAGACCCACTCATTTTTCATTTAGTGTTGTCCCTTCTGCTGAGTGTGGTGCTTGGAATATTGTTACAGATTTTTAGTTAATTCATCTTATTTCATGTTTTGGTGTTAATTTTCACATTATTTAATTTGTGTTATTTTACTTATGATTGTTCCATTTCAATATTTTATTTCTATGACTAAATGATAATCATTCTCAATTTCATTTATTATCATAATTTTCATGGAGATTACGTATATAAGTAGATATAGAAAAGCTGTATACCCATCTCGTGTAGATATATCTCAAAGATAAGGTAAATATTAATGCTGACAATAAGATTGTGATACATTTTCAGTTGTAATTAGAATGTTTTATATAACTAAAACCAACTTCTCTTTCTCTGGTGACAACTTAATATGCTTTCCCATAATGTTTCTCTACTGTTGTTGGTATGAATTAAAAGATAAATATGTAAGCAAAGAGTCATTTTAATAAGGTATTCTTCAGAATCCTGATATAAAGTCATTTGAATTATTTTGTTGAGTGTCTTTGGGGATGTCTTAAAAGTTCATCTTAGCCCTGAAGAGCTAGTATTTTACAAAAGGCTTCCTAAGGCTCTATAGGAACTCAAGAAGCAGAATGCTAACTATAGTAGTGATAGCCTGCAAGAATCTGGAAAGTCATGCCTCTCTTTCAACCACCTTCGTATTAGGCTGGGGCACCTTCACTTAGAAACCATTCCAAGTTCACATTTTTTCTTTTAACCACAAACTGTTCTATGCACATCTTTCTTAAAACCCAAAGGTGTGTGTGTGTGTGTGTGTGTGTGTGTGTGTGTTTTCTTGGGGAAGAACACAAGTTAGCAAGTGCTCACTATGTCTCTCATTACAGAAACATTTAGATGCTGATGTTGCATGGGTATCCAAAGGACAATGTGAGGACTCATCTTTGTACGGCTCTAATCCCCACCTCTCTATTATGTATCAAGAATTCTAAGTGACCATGAGTTTCCCGTTAATGTCGAGGAGCAAGCATCCAGAGAAAGAAAGCAGTTGTACACCCACAAATGTTATTGGCAATTGATAGAAGAAATGATCACATAAAACCAATTTTTATTTTTTGTGTAATTGCTTCTAAGGATATTGAAGGCATCCTTTACAGAGAAATCAATGCCATAAATTCCTTTAACATTTAGGAAAAAACTCATTTCTCTAAAGGTAATGAAACCTGGATAACTTATGTTTCTAGTACATGTCTGCAACTATACTCGTGACACATTATTTGTATTATCTGTAAGCTCCGAGACAGTTTGTTTCCAAGGTGAGACACTGAACGCAAGGACCTAAAGCCCTACAATGATAGGTGGGCACTCTACAACTTAGCTACATCCTCAGCTCACACATTTACATTTTCCCCTTGCACAACAGATATTGTTTATAATATTGGAATTTTGTGCAAAGGCAGAACCATTTTAAGTATTTTTATTTATTCTCTGAAAAACATATAAAACACAGTATATACACATACACCACACACACATTCTTTCTGTCATCTGGAGTCCCTCTACCTCTTTTAGTAACTAAAAACGTCTAGTTAGTGCTGATCAATTTCTGACTGTGGTTCCATCTACTGGAGCATGGACACAGGACTATGAAAATGACTTTCTTTACATTGGCTGTCATGAATTGCCAATAGCTCCTCAACAAGGGGTAAAAATTCATTAGTTCCCCTGCATCCACATGAGAATGTTGACGGGCTTGATCTTGTGCAAGTCTTGAACAAGAAAGAGCTACTATGAACTCATTCATGCAAAGGTCCTTTCCTGTCCAGAAGACTTTCCACAGCACTGCTTCCTGCACTCTGGCCCTTAACATTCTTTCTGTCTCTTCTTGCTTTCTCTTTTTTAATTGAAGAATATTTTTTTATATAATATATTTTGTTCATGGTTTCCATTCACCTAACCATTCCCACTTCTTCGCCACCCATTCATTTATGTCTTTTTCCTCTCCCTGTCTTTAGAAAAAAAAAAACAAAAAAAAAACCAAGCAAACAAAACAAAGCAAAGAAAGAAAAAGAAAAAACATTCAAGCAACACATGTGCACAAGAATCCAAAATGTATAAAAACACAAAATCAGAAACCATGATATACAAACAAAATACCAGCAAGACATAAAAGGTCAAGGGGCGGGGCTGGATGGCAGCACCCGGAGGACTCTCATTCTGAGGAGCAGCACAGCAGGATTGGCACAGTGACCAGCAATCAGAACTCGTGTCCATAAAACACAAGAGATTGTGTTTCACAGGTGAGAGGATACCCCACGGTGGGGGATTCAATCAGCTTTAACTCACCCAGCTAAACCACAGAAGAGATCCCGGTTCCGCCAGGCACTTGGTCACCAGCCTGGAGCTACACGCCAGCACAATCTGGTCACAGTCCCAGACTGAACTGTGGGCCCACAACACCATAGACTGGATTTCCCAGTCGAAAGATAACCACACGGAGCAGGAAACAATTGGGACTGACCTCAGGTTACCCAGACATCCCCTGAAAAGACTCGAGTTCCGCGGGTGCCCCAAGAGCCAGCCCGGACCCAGAGCCAGGACACAGGCCCCTGCACACAGGCGCCTGCACGGAGCCCTGCCTGCGCGCCTGTTTCACCACCTCAGATAGAACTGTGGGCACCAGGGCGCCAGACTGCGTGTCTCTGGCAGGAGGAAACCCCCAACGGAGGGGGTCAGCAGCTCTAACGCTTAGGACAGCCAGCACCAAAACACTTCCTGGATTCACGCAGACTCTAGTGCAGGCAGGAGCACTGTGCTCTGCCGCCATTGTTGCGTTCCCCTAGGGCACTGGGACACACAGCTGCATCCTCAGACCTACAAAAGCTACAGAGCCATTACAGCAGCCCTCAGATAATGTGCCAAGGATCAACCAGTTACCCCTAGCTAGACTGTCAAAACTGTGGGAATCCTTGGTCCTCCAAGAGGGCTGCACCCACAGCGTCTGGACCAGAGCAGTGCCTGCAGCCACCATCCCAAACAGAGACACACAGCTTCTGGTCCAGAGTGAGGCACCCAGCCTCCAGATCAGAGCAGCGCCCCCAGACGCCAACTCAACCTAGGTGCACATTATCCAGGTCCAGAGCAGAGCAATCAGCCTCTGGCCCAGAGACTTGCTGAGTGCACCTCCCACTTTCCCGGACAGAACTGTGCTCCCCAGGATAACAGACTGAGTTTCCCTGTTGGGAGAAAACCCCACAGCTAGGGAATCAGCAGGTTATTCAAGAGGACTGTACATGGAAATTTAGTGAGCAGCAGCACACTAAATTTATAACAAGAAACCCAGCAGTGGGGAAGCTGTCTTGAGAAATTCTATGGGTAAGAGGAGATCCCCCCCTGCCTAACATAGACCACAGCTACTACTCAGGGCTATAAACCTGAGGTGAGCAGTGGCAACTCCTGAGAAACACTGGCCATACAGTGACCATAACCAAAAAGCAGAGAAGGACTCCTTCAGGAAAAATCATCTGCTGTCCAAGGGGATACTCCCTACCTCAGGACTCCAGGAAACACAGAAACTTACAGCCAACACCTAAATCAGCCCAATGGGTAGAGGTCAGCATAAAAGCTCAACCAACAAAAGACAGAGCAATATGGCATCTCCAGAACCCAGCCATTCAGGGGCGAACAGCCCTGAACAATGCAGCATAATAGAAAATCAAGAAGATGACATTACATATATGTTGCTGAAGAGGATAATCGAGGAAACAAATAAAATACGTAAAAAATTAGAGGAAGATAAAACCAAACAGATCATGGCTATCCGTAAAGAAATGGAGGAAGATAAAGACAAGCAGATTAGGGCCGTCCGTGAAGAAATACGGGAAGGTGCAGCCAAACAGCTTGTGGCCTTCAGAGAAGAAATAATTAAATCACTGAAAGAAATAAAAGAGACAGAATTGAAGGAACTAAAAGAAAAAGAGGAAAATACAAGCAGACAGGTGAAGGAAGTAAGCAAAACAACTCAAGACCTGAAGGTAGAACTAGAAAAATTAAAGAAAACACAAATGGAGGAAATAATGGAGAGGAAGAATTTAGGGAAGAAAACAGGAACTACAGAGGTAAGCATAACCAACAGAATACAAGAAATGGAAGAAAGAATCTCAGGTGTAGAAGATACAATGGAAGAAATCGACGTATCTGTCAAAGAAAATGTTAAATCCAAAAAATTCCTGACACAGACCATCCAAGAAATCCAAGACAATATGAAAAGACAAAATCTAAGAATAATAGGAATAGAGGAAAAAGAAGACTCCCTTCTCCAAGGCCTAGAAAATATTTTCAACAAAATCATTGAAGAAAATTTCCCCAAGTTAAAGGAGAAGCCAATAAGGATACATGAGGCCTATAGAACATCCAACAAATTTGACCAGAAAAGAAAATCCTCCCGCCACATAATAATCAAAACAGTAAGTATACAGAACAAAGAAAAAATACTAAAAGCTGCAAGGGAAAAAGGCCAAGTAACATATAACAGCAAACCCATTAGAATCACACCTGACTTTTCAACAGAAACTATGAAAGCCAGAAGGGCCTGGACAGATATCATGCAGACCCTAAGAGAACACAGATGTCAACCCAGGCTACTGTACCCTGCAAAACTCTCAGTCCTCATAGACAGAGAAAACAAGATATTCAATGACAAAAACAAATTTCAACAATACCTACACACAAATCCAGCATTACAGAAGACACTGGAAGGAAAAATACAACCCAAGAAAATTAGCTTCTGTCAAGAAAACACAGGAAATAATTAACCTTACTACAGCAAAACAAAAAGCAACCAAGCACACAACCTTATGAACACAGCCAACATCAATATCAAAGGATCTAACAGCCACTGGTCATTAATCTCTCTCAAAATCAATGGACTCAACTCTCCAGTAAAAAGACACAGATTAACAAAATGGATACTTAAACAAAACCCAGCAATCTGTTGCATACAAGAAACACACCTAAGACACAAAGATAGACATTACCTGAGGGTAAAAGGTTGGAAGACGACTTTCCAAGCAAATGGACCCAAGAAACAAACAGGAGTAGCCATTCTAATCTCTGATAAAATAGACTTTCAACCAAAATTAATAAAAAGAGATGAGGAAGGACACTTCATACTCATCAAGGGAAAATTCCACCAGGAAGACATCACAATCCGGAACATCTATGCCCCAAATACGAGAGCACCCACATTTGTAAAAGAAACATAGATAAAATTTAAACCACATATAGATCCCCACACATTAATAGTGGGAGACTTCAACACCCCACTCTCAACAAAGGACAGGTCAACAAAACAGAAATTAAACAAAGAAACAATATCTCTGACAGAGGTCATGAATCAAATGGACCTCACAGACATTTACAGAACTTTACACCCAAACACAAAAGAATTTACCTTCTTCTCAGCACCTCATGGAACCTTCTCCAAAATAGACCATATAGTTGGGCACAAAGCAAGCCTCAACAGATACAAGAAGACTGAAATAATCCCTTGTATCCTGTCTGATCACCATGGAATAAAGCTGGACTTCAACAACAACAGAAATAGCAAAAAGCCTACACACACATGGAAACTGAACAACTTGTTACTAAATGACAGCTGGGTCAGGGAAGAAATAAAGAAAGAAATTAAAGCCTTTCTAGAACTCAGTGAAAATGAAGACACAACATACCCAAACTTGTGGGACACAATGAAAGCAGTGCTAAGAGGAAAGTTCATAGCACTAAGTGCCTTCAAGAAGAAATTTGAGACAGCTCATTCAAGCAACTTAATGGCCCACTTAAAAACCCTAGAAAAAGAAGAAGCAAACACACCAAAAAGGAGTAGACAGCTGGAAATAATCAAACTCAGGGCTGAAATCAATCAATTAGAAACAAATAAAACAATTCAAGGAATCAATGAAACCAAGAGCTGGTTCTTTGAGAAAATCAACAAGATCGACAAATCCTTAGCCAGGCTAACTAAAAGGCAGAGAGACACCACCCAAATCAACAAAATCAGAAATGAAACGGGGGACATAACTACAGACACTGAGGAAATCCAAACAATCATTAGAACTTACTTCAAAAGTCTATACTCAACAAAATTTGAAAATCTAAATGAAATGGACAATTTTCTTGATCGATTTGACTTACCAAAGCTGAATCAGGACCAGGTAAATCAATTAAATAGTCCTATATCCCCCAAAGAAATAGTAGCAGTCATCAAAAGTCTCCCATCCAAAAAAAGCCAGGACCAGATGGCTTCAGCGTGGAGTTCTACCAGACCTTCAATGAAGAGCTAACTCCAATTCTCTTCGAACTATTCCACAAAATAGAAACAGAAGGAACATTACCAAACTCATTCTATGAAGCCACACCTTGGTACCTTGGTGCCTTGAATCACCTTGGTACCTAAACCTCACAAAGACTCAACAAAGAAAGAGAATTTCAGGCCAATCTCCCTTATGAACATTGATGCAAAAATACTTAACAAAATACTTGCAAACCGAATCCAAGAACACATCAAAGATATTATCCACTATGACCAAGTAGGCTTCATCCCAGGTATGCAGGGGTGGTTCAATATACGGAAATCCATCAATGTTATCCATCATATTAACAAACTGAAAGAAAAAAACCACATGATAATCTCCCTAGATGCTGAAAAAGCATTTGACAAAATCCAACATCCATTCATTTTTAAAGTACTGGAGAGATCAGGGATACAAGGCACATATCTAAACATAGTAAAGGCGATTTACAGCAGGCCTATAGCCAACATCAAACTGAACGGAGAGAAACTTAAAGCAATCCCACTGAAATCAGGGACAAGACAAGGCTGCCCACTCTCTCCATCTCTTCAACATAGTGCTGAAAGTCCTTGCTAGAGCAATAAGACAGTTGAAGAAGATCAAGGGGATACAGATGGGAAAGGAAGAAGTCAAATTATCACTATTTGCAGATGATATGATAGTATACATGAGTCACCCCAAAAACTCTACCAGGGAACTCCTACAGCTGATAAACACTTTCAGCAAAGTGGCCGGATACAAAATTAACTCAAAAAAGTCAGTAGCATTCTGGTATACAAAAGACAAAAGGGCTGAGAAAGAAATTAGAGAAACAACACCATTCACAATAGCCACAAATGACATAAAGTACCTTGGTGTAACCCTAACCAAGCAAGTCAAAGAGTTGTATGAAAAAATTTCAAGTCTCTGAAGAAAGAATTAGAGGAAGATATGAGAAGATGGAAAGATCTCCCATGCTCATGGCTTGGCAGGATTAACATAGTAAAAATGGCCATCTTACCAAAAGCAATCTACAGATTTAATGCAATTCCCATCAAATTGCCAACACAATTCTTTACAGACCTGGAAAGAAAAATTCTCAAGTTCGTGTGGAATAACAAGAAACCCAGAATTGCTAAAACAATCCTCTACAATAAAAGATCTTCTGGAGGTATCTCCATCCCTGATCTCAAGCTGTACTATAGAGCAACAGTTATAAAAACTGCATGGTACTGGCATAGAAACAGAATGGTGGATCAATGGAATCGAACAGAAGACCCAGAAATAAACCCACACACTTATGGACCCCTGATTTTTGACAAACATGCCAAAACCATACAATGGAAAAAAGATAGCATCTTCAACAAATGATGCTGGTCCAACTGGATGTCTTCATGCAGAAAAATGAAAATAGATCCATACTTATCACCCTGCACAAAACTGAAGTCCAAGTGGATCAAAGACCTCAACATAAAACCAGACACATTAAATTGGCTAGAAAAAAAGTGGGGAATACCCTAGAACTCATTGGTACAGGAGAAAACTTCCTGAACAGAACACCCAACAGCACAGGCTCTAGGAGCAACAATCAATAAATGGGACTCATGAAATTGAAAAGCTTCTGTAAAGCAAAGGACACTGTCATCAAAACAAAGCGACTGCCTAAAGATTGGGAAAGAATCATCACCAACCCTTTATCTGACAGAGGACTCATATCCAATATATATAAATAACTAAACAAGCTGAAAAGCAACAAACCAAGTAATCCACTTAAAAAATGGGGAACAGAGCTAAAGAGAGAATTCTCTGTAGAGGAATATTGAATGGCAGAGAAGCACTTAAAGAAATGCTCAACCTCAATAGCCATTAGGGAAATGCAAATCAAAACAACCCTGAGATTTCACCTTACACCCATCAGAATGGCCAAGATGAAAAACTCAAGGGACAACACATGCTTGAGAGGTTGTGGAGAAAGGGGACCCCTTCTCCACTGCTGTTGGGAATGTAAACTGGTACAACCACTCTGGAAATCAATCTGGCGCTTTCTCAGACAACTAGGAATAGTGCTTCCTCAAGATCCAGCCCTACCACTCCTAGGCATATACCCAAAAGAGGTGCAAGTACACAAAAAGGACATTTGCTCAACCATGTTTGTAGCAGCTTTATTTGTAATAGCCAGAAGCTGGAAACAACACAGATGCCCCTCAACTGAAGAATGGATGCAGAAACTGTGGTACATCTATACAATGGAGTATTACTCAGCAATGAAAAATAAAAAAAAAATCATGAAATTTGCAGGTAAATGGTGGGACCTGGAAAGGATCATCCTGAGTGAGTTGTCCCAGAAGCAAAAAGACACACATGGTATATACTCACTCATATAGACATACAACATAGAATAAACCCACTAAAATCTGTACATCTAAACAAACTAAGCAAAAGAGAGGACCCTAACTAAAATGTTCAATCTCCATCCTGAAAGGCAAAGAGGATGGACATCAGAAGAAAAAGAAAATAGGAAACAACCTCGGAACCTGCTACAGAGGGCCTCTGAAAGCCAGAAGAAAACAGGAAACAACCTTGAAACCTGCCACAGTGGGCCTCTGAAAGCTTCTGCAGTATAAACTGACAAAGCAGATGCTGAGCCTGATGGCCAACTGATGGGCAGAGTGAATGGAATTTTATGTAAGAAGTGGGAAATAGTAAGAGCTGGAAGGGACGGGAACTCCACAAGGAGAGCAACAGAACAATATAATTTGAACACAGGGAACTTCCCAGAAAATCATACTCCAACCAAGGACTATTCTTGGAGATGACCTGGAACCCCTGCACAGGTGTAGCCCATGGCAGTTCAGTGTCCAAGTGGGTTACATAGCAATGGGAAGAGGGACTGCCTCTGACATAATCTGATTGGCCTGCTCGTTGATAACTTCCCCCTGAGGGGGGAGCAGCCTTACCAGGCCACAGTAGAGGACAATGCAGCCACTTTTGATGAGAACTGATAGACTAAGATCAGAAAGAAGAGGAGAACCTCCCCTATCAGTGGACTTGGGGAGTGGCATGCATGCAGAAAGGGGAGGGAGGGTGGGATAGGGAGGGGAGGAGGGAGGGGCTTATGGGGGAATACAACATGAATAAAGTGTAATTAATAAAAAAAAACTTTCAATACAAAAAAAAAAGGTCAAACAAAGCCATATGAGACAAAAAAGAAAATAAAAAACAGTCTACAAAAATAAGCAAACAAACAACAACAAAATACAGGTTGATTTGTTTCACATTGGTCATCTACTACAGGGCATGGGGCCTGCCCTTAAGTGTAGTTCAAATATCAGTGAGACTCCACTAACATTTTTTTTTCTTCTCTTTTCTTTCAGATGTCAATTGGAGATTGGAGAAAGCGTCTTCAATAGTCACAGGGGCCTTCGTACACTTACTCCTCTTAGTCATATAGGGATCCTGTATGACATGAGCATATATACAGGCACTGTGCGTGCTGCCAGTTTCTGTAAGTAGTGGTAGGTTTCCATATGATTCCTCAGGTGGACATTAGTGTTAGATGTCCTTCCCCTTGTTCTATCTCTTATCTCTCTCTTCCCTCCTTTTCTGTTTAATCTTTCTGTTCCAACCCCCCTCTCTACTCCCCAATAACTCCATAACTATAAATTCTATTTCCCATTCCTTGGGGTATTCTCCTCTCTCCAATAGTTCCTTACTCTATGTGGCATCTCTGTGGTTATACGGATTTGTGAATGCCTATCCAACCGTATCGAAGCTAACATTCAAACATGAAAGTATACACATTATATTTCTATTTTTTATTTGTCAGAGGACACTAGGTTACTTCACTTGGGATGACTTTTCCAGCTTCATCCATTCGCTTAAAATATTCATCATTTCATGTTGTTAAGAACTGAATAATCCTGGCGTTCTTCAATGATGTTCTCTGAGCACTGCTTGTGAGGCTGGTGGAAATGTGCCATTGACTAGTGTATATTGGGCAGTCAGTCACGTGCTCTCAGTTCACAGAAGGTGATTGCTTTATAGAGAATTTCTTCCTAGTTTCCTTATCAAACAAAACTTACAGTTTTACACAACTGAATTTCAAGGGTTACATATAAGAGTTTTAATTTTTAAATACATTAAACATGTTTAGATAAAATGGATTATAGATAGTTATGACTTATATATTAAGCAGATGTATCTACCTCTGAAAATTATTTTCAGAAATACTCACCCAAGTAAGTTTATATTGTTCTTAGTTTTTAATCATGTAGCACATAAATATGGGTGAATTTTAATATTTTAAAGTTCATATCAACTAGTTCAATTTTTACCTCATGTTATAAATAAATCATTTTAAGCAATTTATAAATATTTAACCTTCTTCAACTTCTTATCAAACAAAATGTAGTATTGAGTATTTGAGCCAATCATTTTTGTGTGCAATTATTTCTTCAGACATGATATTATAAGTGAACGAACTAAGCTCCAAAATAAGCCTTCTTGGTATTCTTTTTAAAAAGATGAGAAATCATTTCATTTAAAGGCATAGTTTGTATTTCAAAGATTGAGGTCTAAAGATAGCAGCTCCAGTACTTTTTCAACTACTTTATCACTATTTTTTAAAAATTCTTCTCTGGTAGCTGAAGAGCACATCACTGATCTTCGAAATGTTTTGACACCTTCCAATGGCATTGCTTTTGGATGCTGTGACAATGTCAGGTTTGCTTCTGGGACTTCAAGCATTTTTATCATTTTATTTTGATCTTTGTTCTTAGGCATATATATGTATATATAAATTGTGGTGATGGATATGAAAAGAAATTTACGCAGTGGTGGCCATCATTAACTCAGTGTTAGCCATCATTACACAATATGTCACAAATATCTTTGAAAAAGAAGCAATGATGATTTAAGTTTTTATTTTTTTAAACGGTTTTGAGTATAGAACTAGACTTCTCTACTTTTAAAGGCTGTTGGCATCTTAATTTAAGATCATATTCATATTTTTTGAATCATTATTTTCTATATTCATTACAAATATTTTGTAATCCTAAAAATTGATATTTTGGTGCAATAATATTTGTATATTTAAAATTATTAATAATATTTACTATCCATTCAGTAATTCCTACTGCCTTGATATCCCTTTTTGATATTCGAGTGTCCAAATGACATTTCAGAATCTGATTAAATTCATTCTAAGAAACATATCTTGGGGGCTGGAGAGGTAGCTCAGAGGTTGAGAACATACTGCTCTCTCATCAAACCCTAGTTTGTTTCTAGAACCCATATCAAGTGGCTCACATCTGCCTATAACTCCAGCTCAAGATGATCTGATGCCATATACAATTACACAACTGGAAATAAATCTTAGAGAAAAGACCTATAACTCAGAGTTATATCTAGCTTTCTTGATTCATAAATACTATTTTATATATATATATATGTATATATATATATATATATTTATATTTATATATATAATTTTAAAACTGAATGTATGGTTATCTTTTGTATATAAATTAGTCAACATTATTTTGTTTTATTATTATATTTTATCCCTATCACATTGACTAGTATATAGCTTTGCTCCTGAATCTATTTAATAGTAGGATTTTCTTAAATTTATTTATTTATTCACTTTACATCCTGCTTGCATCTCCCATAGGTATTTTCTAATGTGAATTTGAAAATGGTATGATATTTCTTTTTTCTTTAATTGAAAATAGATTGTTTTCTCATACAATATAGCTTGATTATAATTTCTTCTCCTTCCACTCTTCCCAGTTCCTCCTCACTTCTCCTTCCCACCCAGATCCACTCTGTTTCTGTGTCTCATTAGAAAAGAACAGGCTTCTAAGAGATAACAATCAAACATGACAAAATAAAAGATAACAAAGTAAAATATAATAAAATGAAGCAAAAATTATCTTATCAAAGTTGGACATGGCAACTCAACAGAAGACAAAGAATCCCCAGGAGCAGACACAGGAGTCAAAGATCCACTCATTCTCACACTCATTAGTCCTATAAAAATACTAAAGCTAATCTCACACAAAAGAGGAAATAAAATAGACATCTTAAGTAGATGGAGGGAGAGAGCTTTGTGGGAGATGGCATGGTGGGTGAGGGAGGAGGGTTAGGAATCAAGTGTGGGGAAGCAGGGGTGGGCGGTGTGGGAAGTGGAAGTTGGAGGAACTGGAGAGAGTAGGGAAAACAGTGGGGGAGCATCTCCAGGACAGGTGGCCCTGGGGAGTCTACTGGGGTGATGATAGCTGAGATCACTAACAGCAGCTGTGTGGGTGATGGGGGAGGGGAGGAAATGGAGCCTTAAGCCCCACCTTCTTTGGCCAGATGGAACATCCAGTGGAGGGAAGTTAGTTGAGGTGCAAGGGTGGTTTGGTACCCCTTAGGGGCCTCCCCTTTTCTGAGAAAAAGGATAGAGGGAGATGGGGGTGAGGGGAAGTGAGGTTGGGACTAGGAGGGAAAGATGGTGTGTGCTAGGATTAAGCTGTAAAGCGATTAAATAAACAAAATTTTAAAATGTAGACTAAAGCGAAAAGCTGTGATATATACGCAGAGGACTTGATGGGGACTTGTGTAGGCCCTGAGCTTGCTGCTTCAGTATCTGAATTCACATGTGCCTTACCTAGTTGATTCAGAGGGCTTTGTTCTCTTGATGTCCTTCATTCCCTCTGGTTCTTACAGTATTTCTGCCTCGACTTGAGCTGGATTCATTGAACTCTGATGGGGTGGGGGAGGGGATTTGATGGGGATCTCTGATTTAGATGATTTTACCAGGTAATATCTGTTTGTCTGTCTCTGCATCTGTTCCAATCTGTTGCCAGAGTAATACTCTCTGATGATGACTGGATTCAAGAGTATAATAGAATATCATTAGGAGTCACAGAACTTGTGGGAGTAGCCAACCAGTGAGTGATTTGACTTAAGGCCTTCTCCATGAGAGGAAACCATGCTTAACATTTCTTGAGTAACCAAGAACCAGAGACTAGATAGCCCAGACACCCGGGTAAAACGAAACTCTACTCATCTAAAAAAAGTATCAATTAAATAATATGCTATTTCTTATGTTTTTGCATACAGAAGTCGAAAATAGCACATACACTGGATGTTATTTTTAAAATTCTACCACTTTGATATAATACATTAATGACATTCTGTAGTTCAACATGTTTCTTCATATATAGATATCACACTGTTTGCATTTTACTTTAATCAGCTAGGGATTATGTACTGTGTGAATGGCCTCATATTATTTTTAAGAAAGTGTTAACTGGCCTGGTCATTACTCTAATAACAGAAGCATGGTATGCTTAGCTAAAACAAAAGAATGGGTATCTTAAATAAGATATGATGACTATTGTTCCTTCAATCCTTTAGGTATTTTGTGAAGCTTTGTGATTAATTATGTTTAGAAAAGTGTGCTGTTTTAAATTGAAGCAGAATTTGAAGCTGTCAGACTCTGTGCCTGGAGCTCCAGGGTAGAAACATCTGCAGTCTGTGCTTACCATGCACGTTAGATTTGTTGCTTTTAAAAGGATCTCTATTTCCCTCTAGGGTATTTTTGATTGCAGTATTTCTTTCCTCAAGGAAAAAAAAAAAAAACAACAACAACAACAAAAAAATCAGTTCTTGCCTACTAAGGAAAACCTTGCTTTTCATGCAAGGCCTTTTGGAGATATCAAATAAAGAATCTTAGATATTAAAATTAATCAATATATTTTTAAAAACTTAGTCTCTTGGAGATTTCTTTAAAAGAAGCCTCCTAGGCATGAAAATATGATTAGATAAGACACTAATTACTTTGATCAACATTCTTGATTAAATTTGATGTTAATCATATTTAGTCTTCAAATCTCGTAGCTCTAATCTTTTTCTCTTCAATCCTATGTAAAGCAGAAGGGATAGGACTAAACACTAAGGATATTATACCAATAAACACAAACAAAAATTCTAACTGTAGATGTACAACTTTTTCCCAACATACCAAAGAGTTTGAGAAAATAGTTGTTGAAAATTTAAACAAAATAAAGTGTTTCACTACCATGATGTAAAGATAGTCTCCAGAATTTAGTTTTCTGTTGTTTTTGGTTTTTGGCTTGTATCTTTGTTAAAGCCAAACATGGTTGCATCATATCATCACAGCATGTCTTCTACTTCTGACAACACAACATTACAAAGAAACCAAATTATAAGATGGAGACACACACACACACATACAGAGTTGTGAAGTCACACAACACCTTATTGATATGGAGTCTTTTTTAGTTTATATATGTGCACGTGAGCACCCTTATGTACATATGTGTTCATGTGTGTTTGGAGGCCAGAAGGCAGACGCAGATGATTCTCAGGAGATATCCTGATATTGTGATCATCTTGTTGGGAGCATATTACAGCAGTGCACAGCATCATATGGACAAATTCTTCTATAGCATTTACTTACAAACACTCTATTATGACGACTGCATCTACTTCTATTCATCCCACAAGGACCAATACTTAGATACCATGCTAAGATGAATTTTCTTCCTTCTTATCATCTAACAGTAGGTTAAATTTCAACGTGAGTTTTGAACAAAACACATCATATATAAACTATAGAACCAATATCCTTGGGTAGCTGGGAGCAAGAAATGAGACAAAAACATACACAGGAATAATTTGGACTAGTCACTGACAGGTCAACAACAGGCTCAGTTAAGCTGCCAGAGAATATTTCTAGTTCATGATTTGAGGCTTGTTTTGGATATAAACATGTTTTTTGTTTTAATCCCAGGTGTGGGTTGTGGGGCTTATTCAGATAGTCCACAGCAGCAAACTATTTGCCTCATGCGGGCTCTGAGAGGAGCTCTTTGCCAGTTGCAGATAGTTTATATCTGAGGACTTTGGAGAGAGAATAAATGTCAGAGCACAGAGAGTATAGAGTAGCTCCTAAAAAGAATAAAGCTGCTGCTGCTTCCTCTCCCCCATCCCCTGGCTCCTCTTGCTGTTGATGCAGTGAGACAAGAGGTTGGAGATCTCCTGAAACAAGGATTGGATTGGCTCCAAGGAACTCGACTACTCTGTCCAGCACGAAACTGCAAAGAGAACTGCACCTCCTCTCCCACTAACCTGTTCTCTCTCCTACACAGTGTTGGAAGGAACTGGGGTACAGTAGGGAGAAAAAGATATTAAAAATGTAAATAAAAGGGTTTTTAAAAAGTATGCCAACAGAGGCTTTAATTGTTATTGATAGGAATCTTGTTTACTTTAGGAGTAAGTTGAAAAACAACTTTCACTTTTGTTCTCTTACTTTCTTCTGTTTAAATAGGGCCTAAGTGTGTAGAACAGAATTTCTTAGTATTGGCCATCCCTCTGTCACAGCTTTGCTGTGCTCACATGACAGACATGTGCCACCATGCTAGGATAAAAATCAGTATTTACAAGAAAGGATTTGCAACAGTGTGCTGGATAGTTTCTTATCAACTTGACACAAGTTACAGTCTTTTGCGAGGTGGGACCCTCAAATGACAAAATGCCTTTATAAGCTAGGGCTTTTATACACGACTATGAGGCATTTTCTTAAGAAGTGATTGGAGTGGAAAAACCCAGTTCTTTGTGTGTGGAAGCATCCCTGGGCTGATGGTCCTGGGTTCTCTAAGAAAAGCACAAGCAATGGTGACCAAACCCATAAAGAGCACTGACCCATGGCCTCTCCATCAGCTCCTTCCTCCTGGTTCCTTCCTGTTTGAGTCCCTACCCTGTCTTTCTTTAATGATGAAGACTATTATGCCAAAGCATAAGCCAAATAAACTTTTCCCTCCCCAATTGGATTTTGGTCATGCTGTTCATTATAGTGGTACTAAATGTAACTAAGTGGGTGATCTCCAGGGAAGAAGAGGAGAAAAGGAGGAGAAGAAAAAGAAAAGAGGGACAGGGACAATGGCAAGAAGAGGGAGGGGGAGGTAATCTAAAGAACTTTATGCTCTCAAATTCCATATGTCCATAGATATGTTACAAACATGTTCCAAAGGTAGTTTGGAAGCAGAATTGTTGATATGTCCTTGGGACACTGACCTTTCTCTCCTACTAATGAAAGCAGAACCGCTCACAAGGATAATAGTCTGCTTTATTCAAAGTTTGTTGGCTTAGAACTTCTGTCTTACAAACCTCATTTTGAAAACAGTGCTTTCCAGCTCAGATTCTAGGAAAGCATCTGAGCTTTAGTTCATATGCTATAAGCTCATATTTCTATGGCTTGATTTAGATAGACAAGAATGATCATGCAATTTAATTTATTAGACTTTTGTTGTATAAATGGTTTCTAAATTTCATTTCAAAAATATATCATCGGTGAGAATAATAATTTTGTGTGGGATTCTGAAAAACAACTGTTCAGCTTGATATTGTGAGGTAAACAAAATATAATAAATTAACAAGAATGTATTTCCTTATGAAGCTATTACTCAGAATAAGGGCAAGAGGAAGAAGTTTTATTAGTCAAGTACTACCAAAAGAATGATTACATTACTGTTTGAATACTGAAAATTTTCTTTTGAAAAGTTTTTCATACATTTAGGTCACATTCTTCCTCTTCTCTTAGCTCCTCCCTAACTTCCCTACCCATCTAACCTCATGTTCTTTCACTCTCATAAAACAAAACAACAAAACCGAAAAATAAATCAAAATCCAAAACTAAACTAGTACCAGGAAAGTATGCAAAACACATGCAAAACAAAACAAACAAATAAAATTCTCGAAAAATAAAACAACAACAACAAAAATACAGGAATTCATAACGTGTTGGCCCATTCATCCTGAGCCTGCAGCTTGCCCTGGGGTGTGGTGGAAACCCGTGGTATCATGCCATATAATAACCTGTGTTTCACCCAGCAGCTATGAATTGCAAATAGCTTCTTGGTTAGGGATAAGACTTTGTGTCCACTTTTCCTCCTTATGAGATTTTGTCGGGCTTGGATTTATGCAGGTCATGTGTAAGCTGTCATAGTTTCTCTTCATTCATATGGGCATGGGCCCTGCTGTATCTGGAAAACACCGCTTCTTTGGAATAGTCCATTTTGCTCCCTTACAATATTTCTGCCTCCTACTCCACATTAATTCACAAGCCTTGAGCAGAGCAGTGTGATACATACATTACACTTGGGGCTGAGGGCTCCATCGTGACGCTTCCTTCAGTACCACTCAGCAAGATGTTTTAGTATTTATTTCCAAACTCAACCAGCTAATTAAGTATTAACTGCGTCGATGATAGTTGTTTGTCTCCTTCTGTAACAAACTTACCTGTTGAACCACAGACTGAGGGTTGACTCAGTAATAATGGGAGTCTAATTTTTTTTCCAGTTTTTGCAATTTCATACTTTTACTCCCTATTACTTTTTCCTTCCACTCTAACACCGTCCTCCTTCTCCCCAACTAGTCCCTTCTTACCCTCACAGGCTTGTGCATATGGTCACAGAGGAAATGTGTGCATGAATGCTATATCCATGTCATATTCACAAGACAGGGCTTCACAGCACTCCTCCCTTACAGTGGATCACATAAAACTTTGTGCGATACTTAGTATTGGAGTAAATTAATGAAAGTCATTGTAACTACAAATGGTTTTGAAAATAAATAGCCACATCCAATTCACCAACTAGATGTTTCATTTTTAAAAAGTTATTTAATTTCAAGTTACTTCAAGTGGGGGAAAAAAGGACCATTCATACCATAAGGGTAAGGATAATTGTGATAGGTAATGAATAGCTAAACATTAAAAGAAAAGTAGTAAGCACTTTTGATAAAGTCATAGCATAAATTTGCATATTTGGCAAGGACTTTTCTTATAAACAATAACTTCTCTTTCGGTTCTTCATGAATACTTAATTCATGAAAGGCTAAATTGTAGTAATTAGCTGGTGTTTAATTGTTTTTTTTTTTTTTCTACACAGAGGTCGTATTACCTGCAAAAAAAGTTAAGAAATTTATTTAAATTTCTTCATTAAAAGTTTCTAGGTGTAATCAAATTGCTGTAAAGTAAAATGCTGCCACAAAAGAACCTGCCATATTTTTGCTCTGCCCTGTCATGGGAAAACTTAATGAGACAGTTTGTGTGTGTCCTAGCACAGGAAAGAAACATGCTTCTTAGAGTTAGAAAACTGGCTGATAAGTGTCCTTGAGCAACATTGAAGTGGGCAACTTGAGTTGTTGTCCTCCTCTTTTCAAGACATAGATAGTTAAAGGATTTCTAGCGATAGTCTATAAATTTACACATTTGAAACCACGTTTCATCAGTTTTTATGGTCAGCATCTAACACCAGACATCCTTCATAAAAACCTCAATTCCTTGAGCTAAACTTACAGAAACACTTTTCATTTTGTCCAGAAAAAGAAAAGAAAAGTTCAGATTCAGACCAGGGTATTTTTGGACCCTAAAACTTATACATTATACGTTTGGTTTATGGTATTTTATATCAAAACTCATATCAAAAAGTCTCCTTACCTTATATGATACGATTTTTCATGGTACAAAAGGAGATGTAGCAGAAGTAAAAATAAACTATTGTTGATTTTAAAAATCAAGGACTGAAAATATGTGAGTATATCAAAAGCTATTTCTTGAATTACACGCATTATAAACAACTTTAAACTTCTATAACTGAGTTATAACTATATGTTTAGAATAAGTATTGTAAGGAGTAATGGATTCAAACCATGGAAAGGGTAAAGCATGGAGTAGACTAAGCTTGCATGTGAATCAGGGATGTCTCAGAAACACACCACAGAGATAAAGGAGTGAAATAATGTCATATTTGCTATTGTTAAAAATGCTTCTCAAAGGACACCAGGATGAGAAGTCACAATGGAACACCTGCTCCAAATTGAATTCAGGTAAGCAGATGAGCTAGATTTTATCTAATTCCCTCTATAATCTGAGAAGTTCTATCTACTCTGGCTTATGGAATTATCTTGAAAAGGTTTACAATAAATTACAACCCTATGATAAATGCTTATTAATGGTTATAAAAATGCTTGTTTTATATTTTTCAGATAGGTAATTGTTAGGCTGCAAGAAATTAGTATAAACTAGAACTATCTTTTCTGAGACTGACACTCAACCAAGGACCATCTATGGATATAGCCTAGAACTTCTGCTCAGATATGGCCTGTGGTAGCTCAGTAACCAAGTAGTTTTCCAAAGTAAGGGGAACAAGGACTATTTCTAACAGGATCTCAAGGTCAGGCTCCTTGACTCCCCCCCCTTCCAGGGGAGGAGCAGTCCTGTTAGGTCACAGAGGAGGACTCTACAGCCAGCCCTGAAGATACCTGATAAAACAGGGTCAAATGAAAGGGGAGAAGGTCCTTCCCTATCAGTGGACTTGGAAATGGGCAGGGAGGAGACCAGGGAGGGAGTGTGGGGTTGGGGAGGGAATGCGGGAGCGGGATACAGCGGGGACACAGAGTTAACAAAATGTAACTAAAAAGAAAAATAAAATTAAAAAGAAGAAATTCTTGGGAAATAAAGTTGGCTACTAATATAAAAGATAACAGAAAAACCAATCATAAAATAATGTGACCTTTCCCCCATCCATATTCTTTGCCACTTAAAATTTAGTAAGAGAAATAAAATCAATTTTGGATGGTATAATCTAAACTAGAAATACAGAGAAACAATTTGAAAAGTTTATGGAGAACTCAGAGGAAGAAGGAATAGATTTGAAATGAAACAGACAATGAAATAAAAATAAATCAGATGTGTTTGAAAATGGGTCTGAGAGTGTAAAGCACACTTACCCGTAGAATTAACTAAAAGAGTCTTACAGTTCTATGTTCATTGACATAATTTGGAAATTAACATTCTATAGCAATTATCCTACAAGTATGCATGCTGGAAAAAACACTAACAAAGAGATTTAATGTTCTGTTTAAACAACAAATATTAGAACATTAAGGTGTGACTTTTCTAAAGGAAAGTGTTCTCTGTAGCACAGAATATGTCCTTTGACAAATCCCTGGTTATGAAAGCAAGACTGAGAGAGATCCTCAAATACATCAGTCAGAAACTAGCCAACATGTATCTCTTTTAAAAATTTCAACTAAAACTCTTTTCTAGCTAACAGGTAAATCAGAGTAAGTGATCCAAAGAGAAAATATCAGGCAGCATTATATAATAGGATGTTTTCCCTCCCTTCTCCTAATTCTTATAATGATGACTCATGAGACTCAAAATACTATTTACAAGTATATAGGACATATAACTAGGCTTTTCTCTGAATACCTCATAACTTAAAATAATCTATATTATTTTTTTTCTAATCTATATTATGCTATATCACTGGTTACCTGAGCTCAGGTACCACGTGTCCTGTTCTCACAGCTTGGTGGCTGAATCTTCCACCCCTGGATTTATCTTAGAATTCTGTCTACCAGATGTCCCACCTCCTATTCCCAGCCTAAGCCATAGGCCATCAGATTTATTATTAACACGTGCTATATCCACACACTATACAGGATATTCCTTCTACACAGTAGCTAGCATCCGGAACAAATAAAGTTACAAATGTAATTATAAAGTCAGTGCTGAAGAGATGGCTCAGCTGTGACAAATACTGGCTGCTCTTGTGGAGAACCAGGGGTTGATTCCAAGCACCTACATGGCATCTAACAACTAGTTGTAACTTCAATTCTGGGATATCCAATGCCCTCTCTTGCTTCCATGTGCATAAGGAACACAAGTGGTTAATAATAAACTAAATTAAACTAAAAATAATCATAATAAAAATTATAAATTGAAACTGATTATTGAAGGAGAATTATCATTTAATCAAACTGTTGTTATTATTAAATAGTAAATTGATTAAAATAATTTATAATTAAAATTATATCATCAGTTGAACTTTATGATTAATTGTTATCACACATTATTTTCTCTTTCATAATGCTGGTAATTTTGTCTTACCTTTTTTCATGATTATAAAGGAAGATTTCACAGGGTTTGGGGAATGGATTAGTTATATATAGCAATAAATTATTGCTATATAAGCCTGATGACCTGAATTCAAATTCATGATACCAATGTTAAAGCCAGGAATCATTCTGCTTCAGTTCTGTAGTGGCTGATCCAAAAAAAAAAAAAAAAATCCCTGGGGCTTATGGGCTACCCAGTTTATCCAATGCATGAACTCTAGATTCAGGGAGAAACTTAAGGTGGAGAGAGGTTGAGACAGACAGTTGATACAGACTTAATATAGACATGTACTATATGGGCTTCTGTGCACATATGCACACATAAAAGATAGCATTAACGTTTCTTTACAATGAACTTAGACATTGTCTAAGTTGTCATAACTTGAAACTATGGACTAAGTAACTTTTAATGGAAGTGAGTGTGTCTATGCTTACATTCTGTAGGATAGACTATTCAAAGGCATATCATGGGAGCCTGGAGCCCCATCACCACACACCAGAAATCATAAGGGGGAAGGGAGTAGGTGCAAAAAGAGCAAAAACTAAAGGTTGACTTAACTTAAAACTAAGTGTTTTCATGGAAACTGGTCCACTTGCAGACTAAGGAGAAATTGTTCTCCTAAAATCTCTACCACCCTACAGTAGTTAGATTGTGAAGAAAATATCAATGTAAATTTTGTCACAGGCAAGCCAGATCTAAACCATTGCAGACAGACAATGTAATAGCTCTTTTATGAAGCACCAGGAATACGAATGATCACATGTAATATAGATGCATGATTCATTTTATATTTTAAACAAAATGCCAATTTTTTACAATGGTTAATTGTCTTTGGCTTCAGTGGTGTTTGAAAATTCTCTACTTGTGCAAAATCCTCAGCAAATTTTGATAATGGAGGTTGTTTTATTTTAAATTCTAGCCCTCCTCCAGGAATTGGATTACTATCTCATCAAGGTCTTTGGTGTGCCTCCACCAGAAACTACTGACTCTGAATTATAACTATACACTTTCATTTTGGGATCTCTTTTACTTTTCTAAATTAAACAACAACAAAAATACTCATTGAAGTGATAGTAAAATTTGCCGTAGATTTGAGAATATAGTTCATTATCCTTTGTGTTTGTTTCATATCCATTTTGAAGCACATATACATAATAATTTTATCTATCCGAATTCTATTTTCTTTGTAGTGTAATACAGAGAGTTAAATTCCTGAAATGATGGCATGGTTATGGCTAGAAAAAAAAAAGAGGAAATGGGTCTCAATTCTGCTTCTAAAAAATTTAGAGTCTGCTGTGAGATTTTGTCTCATCTAGTAATGTCAGAAGCTACAACCATAAGGTCTCAGCTACATGAGAGGATTAAGGACGACACCAAAGGACATAATCAAGTAGATGGGTAAAGCCTATGAGACCTCAACCCTACACACAGCACCATAAGCAAATGAGGAATGCTGGGAGATAGGGTAGTCTTTCCCAGAGAAGAACACAATTGGTTGTCCAGTGCCAAATAATCAACCCTGAAAATATACATGTAAATACATTACATGGACTGCAAATGTTATATATAGGAGTATATATGCATATACATACAATACATACATGCATACAATAGCAATTAATGAAAGAAGAGTTCATGGATTTGCAGGAGAGTGGGGAGGAATATATGGGATGATCTGGAAGAAAAATGTAATTATTTTATAATCTCAAAAAAATTTAAAAATATGGGATAATTCAAGAACAATTTTATCTTAATACTACATGAGGGGTTTCTCTAACAAAACTGTTCTAAGACCACAAAAGAGCAATACCTGTATTTTAAAACAAAATAGAACAAATATGCTTTCTGCCCAATGTGTAAAGGTTTTGAGTTTTTATTTTTCTTATAAAAACAGAATTTAAAATGTAGCAGTATGTGTAAGTATTGAGTTTCTTTTTATATTCTGAATGGCTTTGGAAAAACTGTTCTTACCACCATTTAATGCAACCTTCCATTGATTATCCCATGTGCTGCTTCATTCATGAACTCTCTGCAGCTGGCTAACTAGTTGATGGTTAGTTTAGTATAAATGTTGATAACTTGGAATCATCTTAGAAGACAGAATTAATTAAGAAATTGTGTAGATCAGGTTGCCCATAGTATGTATTTGGAGAAGTGTCTTGTTAATTGGTATAGGTTAGATAGCTACTGTGGCTAGGCAGGAGATCCTGGTAAGATAGGAGAAATCCAGATAACAGCAAACAAGCAATCATCACTTCATCTATTTCTACTTTTGAGTGTGGAGGTGATGTGACTATGTCCTGTTTTGGCATTCCCTAAGTGATAGACTGTGAGCTAGAATCGTAAATTAGATAACCCATTTTTCTTCTTTAAGTTACTGTTTCTCACCACGCTTTATTACAGCAGGGCAAATGAAAACAGGATGGAAAGTGAGTCTCTTTTCCACTGTGGCATTTTATCATAAACAACCTCATTAAGAAATCGATCAATTAGTATTTGCCAATGATTTTAATTGCTGTTTTTGATGGGTTTTTATAATAATAATTAATGAAGATTAGGAAAATGGATAACTGTGACATTTACAAATACTTACTAATTTATATAATTATGATGGCCTCAGTGATAAAGACATTTCTTTATCTCATTACAATAATCCTATGACAGAAGAATGGGCACCAATTTTAAAGTCTATCTTCATTTATTGGAAAATAAAAATTTCCTAGTCAGCTTTCAATTGGTTTTGTCTTCTATCTATTTCATGGACAATAGCAGTATTTCATGACTACCAGTGACACCAAGAAAAAGGAAGTGGAATTAGCATAATGGAGTTGGTGTTTAGAGGCTACTACTTTTCTCTTACAGCTCTGTAACATAAATAGTATGCTTTCCCATTGTTTCTGTGAGTGCCTATGGAAGCTCAGTGTAGTCTACCACTACAAACACTGTGAATATGTGAACCTAAGTTTCCACCTGACTAGCTAATACAAACTTACTTGAAGTCTATGAATTATTTTAGAATTCTAGCAGATGTATTGTAAATACTGTCTGTGTCCACTCAAGTTAAGCAAGTACAACATTCTCTGTTCAACCTGCAGGTGTCTGTATGAATTGCTGCTCATTTGACAGCGCAGCAATAGCAATTTTTGAATTGGTTTAAGAAAATTCTGAAGCTAACACTTTATATCATTTTCAGTATGGCAGAAAGCAATTATCTTTCTTGATCTTTACAACTCAAGTAGAAATGTTAAAATTAGTTTGATTTTTTAATTTTAGATTTGTAATAGTACATGGTAGAAATGATGTACACTTTTAGTCTTTAAAAGTATCTTGCAGACAATGTATTTGTGTATGAAGGGCAGTTATTTACTCCAGATAAGGACTGGTCATGTTGAGTTTTCAATGTGTTTTGTAGCAGATCTACAAAAACCAATTTTTTTTTCTATCCTCTAACTTCTTGCAAGTTAGTTTTGAAGTTCCATCCACTTTGTAAATCTTTTCTGAGCTTGGCCCTGAGCTTTGCTGTGCATCAACAAAAGATAACTAACATATTCTTGAGTATATTATACTAAAGGTATGTTCTTTGAATATGCTTAACAACTGATAATTTATCTAGTACCCATGGTTTTCATTTTCTTTATTGTTGAAACTTAGTTTCATATCCATTTCTTAGTTGTGATCATAATAAGACTTACCTCGCTTTGCCTAGTGTATATAATAACACTTATCATAGAAGTGCTCAGAGAACAGGTTTCTGTGTGACACTGTACTCACAGGCTCCCTCTTTCCTATAGATCTATGCATCCCAGCTACTGCAAGGGACCATAGACTGACACCTGTATTCTCAGATCAGGTTGACCTTTATGCTCTGTCTGGAAAACACCTTCTGGCTATGGTCAAAATATTGTCTCCAGGCAAAGATACAAAGTAAGCATGGAGCTGTCATTGTCATTCTCCCTTCTCTACAGGATCACAACTTTCTAGCGCTTATGCCTCAATGCCCAATTCATGCTATGTTCAGTGTGATGTAGTATGAGCTTCGATGACAGTTATTTCACATAACCTGAAGTATAAATCTCTACATTTATGTGAATTTTATTTTCTTCTGCCATTGCTGCTGAATAAAATGATTTTAATTATGTTTGTGTTGATCACAGTTAGGTTTTTACTTTATGACAGACGGATGACATCTTGGGATGTGTATTCAGTGTGGGTCTTTGGCTTTGTGGTGTTGTAATCTTTTGTCTATTTTATATCATCTGGATAATTTTTATTTCCTTATTATAAATTAAGTATTAAAGTCTTTATAAATTTTATAAAGCAATTTAAGTCTATGTTTCTTCAGTTTTGTTCTTCAGTTCTTCAGTTCTGATAGATTTTGTGGCTGTTCTGTTAGTGACAAATATGATGATTATAATCATGGTGCCTAAAGCTAATTGAAGACTTAATATATTCTTCTTTGTCTCTAACTAAAACTTTTCCTTGAAATGTTTCTGTGTAACAAATTTAATTATCTTCTGGCCAATGTCTTTGTACTACCTCTCTTAACATTTTATATTTTTATTTTCAGCTATTTATATCTTCGACTCTGAAAGCTTTATCTCCTATATTAAAGGTATAGCTAGAGCATGTGTTGTTCTAATGCAGTTCTCTGATTTTCACAATGATGATAATTCCATTCACATATAATGCAGTCAATATGTAAGTTGCATTTCAGTGCCTTTGTATTTCTTCTTGTCTATATCATTTGTTTATGTATCTTTGTTTCCTGACTTTTTGATGATAAAGTTGATCATTTCTAGGGTACTATTTAATTACTTTATGATTTTCCTTTTGAAACAAACCTCACTTTATAGGCCAGACTCAGTTCAAATTATCCTCATCAGTCTCCTGCCCAAGGCTCTCAAGTGCTTGAATTGTAGGCATTCACCACTGAAGCTAAAATATACCTTTATATTTGTTATATATAAAACACAATTATATTTCACTCATTTATTTCATTATTTTACTATAGTCATGTACAAGTTTTTCTTCATGGTTGTCCTTGAATTAAAATTCCAAATCAAAATGCTGTTGCCAATAATAACATCAAGCAACTCTCAACGGTATTAAGAAACTTTGCACCAGTATGGCTTTGTTTTTCTCTCTATACTTCCTTGTATCATTGTCATCAATCAAATTACAGTTGCATTTTATGATCATGCTAGGATAGCTATTTATCATTTAAAAGTTAAGGATAACTTTTCTGCTTCATATGAGCCTTGAATATTCTCACCGTTATAATTATGGTAGTTTTCTAAAGTACCAACATCAAAACACTGGAAAAGGCAGACATGATTTAGAGATCCTCAACACATGCACACACACACACACACATATGCACATGCACATACACAAGCACACAGGCACAAAACCTATGCACAAATTCACTCCTGCAAAACATGTAGGACCGCTGTGTTGAAATCCTTTAAGTCAGAGACAGGAGCAGATCAAGATAAATGCCCAAAGAACAGTATCATTTTTGAGATTCAGTAGTATTGTATAGTATCAAGCTTTGGTGATTACTGTCTTTCTTTCATATATGTATCTACAATTTTTAAGATGACAATTATCACAATTTTCCTCTTATTATTTTCTTATGGAGAAATGGATTTTCAATGCTTCTTACTCTGCCATTTTGTAAACATCTTACAACTATTTATTGGGATTTAAATATCAATGAATACACTTGTGAAAACACTGAGCAAATGTCAGATGAATTTGGAAACCTCCTTAATCATATATTTGTTTAGCAAATGAAAGAAATAGTCACAAATATTCCAATGGAAAAATAATTGGAGGCCAAGTTATTTGTCGCATGAGTTATTTCTGACATTCTGACAAACATGAAACCCACAAAAATTCCAAGGTTAAACAAAGTCTGTTAGGACTCAAAATTAAACTTTTATGATGTCACCTAGTTTCAGATAACACACTTCACGGACAAACAGTAAGAGAACAAATTAAAGTCCCATCTCCTAACAAGTTTAGTGTATCTGGTTTTATGTGGAGATCTTTTATCCACTTGGACTTTAGTCTTATGCAGGGTGATAAATATTGACCTATTTGAATTTTTCTACCTGTAGACTTCCAGTTAGACCAACACCATTTGTTGAAGATGCTGTCTTTTTTCCATTGTGTGATTTTGGCTTCTTTGTCAAAAATCAAGTATCTATTGGTGTTTGGATTTATTTCTGGGTCTTCTATTCGATTCCATTGATCCACCATTCTGTTTCTATGCCAGTACAATTTAGTTTTTATTACTGTTGTTCTGTAGTACAGTTTGAGATCAGGGATGAAGATACTGCCAGAGGATCTATTTAACAGGATTGTTTTAGAATTTCTATGTTACCTAAAGAAGTTAAGTCAGAAAGAGGACCTGTTAAAAAAAAAATAAAGAGGACCTGGGTAAGATGGTCAATCCTCAGACAGAAAGGCAAACAAGATAGATATCAGAAAAGGGTGAAAACCGGAAACAGTACAGGAGCCTACTCTACCCAGCAGGGTATCAAAGCAGATGCTGAGATTCATAGCCAAACTTTGGGCAGAGTACAGGGAATCTTATGAAAAAAGGGAAGATAGAGAGAAAGACCTGGAGAAGACAGGAGTTCCACAAGAAGAGCAACAGAACCAAAAAATCTGGGCCCGGGGGTCTTTTTTGAAACTGACACTTCAGTCAAGGACCATGCATGGAGATAACTTAGAATCTCCACTCAGATGCAGCCCATGGAAGTTCAGTCTCCATGTGGGTGTCCTAGTAAGAGGAACAGGGCCAGTCTCTGACATGAACCCAGTGGCCTGCTCTTTGATCACCCCTCTCTGAGGGGGAAGCAGTCTTACCAGGCCACAGGGAAAAACATTGCAGCCAGTCTTGATGAGACCTGATAGGCTAGGGTCAGAGAAAAGGAGAGGAGGATCTCCCCTATCAGTGGACTTGGGGAGGGGCATGGGAGAAGAGGGAGGGAGGGTGGAATTGGGAGGGGGTGAGGGAACTGGTTACAGATGGGATACAAAGTGAATAAATTGTAATAAACAAAAAATAAATAAAAAGAAAAAAAATCCCATCTCATCTTTGAACATATGCATAACTCGGGAGATATCTCAGAAATGAAATATTGATGTCAAATGTGATGCCCACTAAAAGAAATCTGTCATCTGTAAGGAAATTAAATAATAAATCACTTTGCATACTCATTAAGGAGGCATTTAATACAAGTCAACATTTATTTAAAATGTTAAAATAATGCATAGGACATAGACTACCAGAGAACCTTCATTTGCAAAGTTTGTTTACAATAAAGTCTAAAGCAAACAACCTGTTATACTGTTAATCTTGTAAAAAGGGAATTATTTTGGTATATGGAACAATCATTTCCCTTTATTATTTTTGATAATTTATTAAGGTTATAGATTAGATGACATATACTATACACATACCCATACACACGCACACACACACACAAGAAATGAAAATTTATAAGGTGTGTGACTTTATTTGCTATTTACATGACTGACAATAAAAAGGGTTAAGATGGATTAGCTTAAAAACAAAACAGATCTTACCCATTCTGATGGGTGTAAGATGAAATCTCAGGATCCTTTTGATTTGCATCTCCCTGATGGCTAAGGACACTGAGCATTTCTTTGAGTGTTTCTCTGCCATTCTATATTGCTCTACAGAAAATTCTGTTTAGCTTTTTAAATGGATTGCTTGATTTGTTGCTTTTAACTTATTTAGTTCTTTATATATTCTTAGGCTGTCCTTTTGTTCTGACGACAGCGTCTTTTGCTTTACAGAGCTTTTCAGTTTCATGAGGTCCCATTTATTGATTGTTGCCCTTAGAGCCCATGCTGTTGGTGTTCTGTTCAGGAAGTTGTCTCCTGTGCCAATGAGTTCCAGGCTCTTCCTCACTTTATCTTCTAATCGATTTAGTGTGTCTAGTTTTATGTTGAGGTCTTTGATCCATTTGGCCTTTAGATTGGCTAAGATCAAAAACTCAAGTGACATCACATGCTGGAGAGGAGAAAGGGGAATCCTCCTCCATTGTGCGTGGGAATGTAAACTTGTGCAACCACTTTGGAAATCAATCTGGTGTTTTCTCAGACAATTAGGAATAGTGTTTCCTCAAGATCCAGCTATAGCACTCCTAGGCATATATCCAAAAATTCTCAAATACACAAGAGCATTTGCTCAACCATGTTTGTAGCAGCTTTATTTAGTAATAGCCAAAACCTGGAAACAACTCAGATGTCTATCAACAGAGGAATGTATACAGAAATTGTGGTACTTTTACACAATGGAATACTACTCAGCAATTAAAAACAAGGAAATCATAAAATTTGCAGGCCAATGGTGGGACCTAGAAAAGATCATCCTGAGTGAAGTATCCCAAAAGCAGAAAGACACACAAAGTAAATACCCACTTGTAAGTGGGTACTAGACCCATAAGATAGGATAAACATACTAAAATCTGTACAACTAAAGAAGATAAAGAAAACCCTGGGTAAGATGATCAATCTTCACTTAGAAAGAGAAATGGGATGGGCAGCAGATGTAGGAGAAAACAAGTAACAGGACAGGAGCCTATCACAGAGGCCCTCTGAAAGACTCTACCTAGCAGTGTATCAGAGCAGGTGCTGAGACTCATGACCAATCCTGGGGCAGAGTGCAGGGAATCATATGAAAGAAGGAGGAGTTAATAAGACCTGGAGAGTACAGGAGCTCCACAAGGACCAAATATATCTGGTCAGAGGAGTCTTTTCTGAGACTGTTTCTCCAACCAAGGAACATGCATGGATATAACCTAGAACCCCTGCTCAGATGTAACCCATAGCAGCTCAATATCCAAGTGGGTTTCCCTAGTAAGGGAAACAGCGACCGTCTGTGACATGAAATTAGTGGCTCTCTCCTTGATCTCCCCTACCCTCTGAGGGAGGAGCAGCCTTGCTAGGTCACAGTGGAGGACATTGCAGCCAGTCCTGAAGAAACCTGATAAGCTAAGGTCAGATGAAAGGGGAGGAGGACTTCCCCTATCAGTGGACTTAAAGAGGGGCAGGGAGGAGATGAGGGAGAAAGGATGGGATTGGGAGGGAATGAGGGAGGGGGCCACAGCTGGGATACAAAGTAAACAAACTGTAACTAATATAAAAAGTGAAAATTTCATTAAAAAACAAAACAAAACAAAATGTATTTATAATTCTATACATTTTATTAATAAAAGCAATAACACTTTTAGTTTTTTCTAAGCTTAAATAATAATGTGTGTAAAATATATACTATTGCCAGGTTCTCAAGTAAAATCAAAACTTTTATAGGCTATTACTTAAATGTATACTTATAAATGAATATGCTGATACTTTATAGACTCATCAATACATTATCTCTACCATGTTGGATATACAAATTTAGTTGAATTTTAATAAAAATGTAGAAGTTTTGATGAATATAGTCATTTGTTTTATATTTGTATGAAAATTCAAGTGTCAAGACTGTCCAGATTAGCACTGGTGAGTTGGCCAGGCAGGAAAAGCTGCCTGCTGCTAAGGCCAAGGACCTGAGTTTAATCCCCATAACTACATGGCAAAAATAGTGTACCTTCTTCAGAAGTTTTCCTCAGACCATCACATGTACACCAGGCCACACATATATGCAAGCATATAAATGAATCAATTAAAAAAGAATACCCAGGTCATTTCTACAGAAGGTAAGAAAATGTGTAGGATTTTTCTATACCAAAATGGCTATGTCTCTCTTCCATAGTAGAGAAGACAAAGATTTTGGCTTGTGATTGATAGATAGTTTACAGAAACAGAAAAGATACTTCATGAAAAGATATACAAACATTGAATACTTGCTAGGTGACTCAGGTTGTGCTGTAGAGACACAGGCAAAGGGTATTTGCTTTAATTTGTTTTGGTGAAATAATTTGATTTCAAACAGAAAAACAACTACATAGAAAAGAGATACATTCAAAGGAAAGTGGCAGCAAGCCTAACAAATTCCAAGTGTAAGATTCATGTGAGAAGTCCAATAAATGTTATGAAACATACTCAATACCATTGACAATTTCTAAAATATCAACAATTTAGATATCCTCTGGAAGGCTCCACCAGCAGGGGACTGAGAAGTTGCTGAGACTCATAGCCAAACTTTGGGCAGAATGCAGGAAGTCTTGTGGAAATGGGAGGATAGAAGGACCCATAGGGGACAGGAGCTTCACAAGGAGACCAACAAAGCCAACAAATCTGGGCCCAGGGGTGACTCCAGACACTAATGCAACAACCAAGGACAGTGTATGAAGAGGACCTAGAACTGCTGCTCAGATGTAGCCTATAGGCAGCTCAATCTTCATGTGAGTTTGGTGGTAAGGGGAGAAGGGGATGTCTCTAATATGGACACTGTTACCTGCTCTTTGATCACTTCCCTCTGGTAAGATAGCCTTCTCAGGCAACTGAGGAAGAAGATCTAGGCAGTCCTGATGAGACTTGATGGTCTAGGGTCAGATGGTGGAGGAAGAGGGCTTCCTCTTTCTGTGGTCTAGGAAGGGGAACGGGGAAAAGAGGGAAGGAGGGTGGAACTGGGAGGAGATGAGGGTGAGAGCTGCAATCAGGATATAAAATTAATAAATTATAAAAATGAAAAATAAAGTGTCATACTATAAGAATTGTAGTCTTAGATGCTCAAAGAAAATAAGTAGTAGAAACACAATTACTGACAAAACTAGTTACTTGAATGTACATAGTACAACAGAATATTTCTATATTATCAAAAACATATATTAGAAAGTATTTAACATTATTTGTTGAAGAAGTCAACCACAGCATGAAACAACTCACAGGCTCTTAGGATACTCTGATCAGAAGTTGATCAATATACCTGATTTTTAAGACCTTGGAATGAGATATAACATGTAGTTCCTTTCACACTACTTGGAAAAAATTATAGACTAATCAAATAATATTATATTCAATCATAAGAAAATTAGCTGCAATCATTGTCATTCTTTTATGAGTATATTGCTGTGGATGAGAAATATCACAAATGATAAAATGTAGGCCAAATGATTCATTTCATGTATGATTCAAATGAGAAAAAAATATATTCTTTAGGAATGTTCTCATATCTTGAAAATATGAGCCAAGTTATCAGACATTGTGGGATGATGATTACTGGTAAGAAAGAGATACGGATAGAAAGAAACACATTGCATTAGTAGGCAGCTTCCAAGAGAAGACCTTTGACCAGTTATGTGGTTACAGGGTAGACTTTTAAAAATTGTGTAAATAAATATTTTATACTTGTGCTTTGTATGCCCCAATTAACCACAAATTATTAAAAAAGGAAACAAAAACTTGTAAAATTAGCCACTTCTAATAGTCCACTATAAAATCAATGTTTTTATTATTTTACAAAGGAGAGACAGAATATAGTGTTAATGAGGGTTCTCTAGAGGATTAGAACCAATGGGACAAGTTTATAGGAAAGGGGAATTTATCAGATTGGCTTCTGTGGCACAGTCAGGGAAGTCTGATAATGGCTGTCTTCACACCAGAGAGGCTGACGACTTGGTATCTACTCAATCTAGCGGTGCTCAGTCATCTCAGGCTGAGGATTTCTGGTCTCCAGCCTTGTTAGAACACTGAAACACCTTGCTTCTGGTGTAAGCAAAGGTGGCAGTGACAGCAGCAGCAATTCACATGCAAGAGTTGATTGATCACAAACAGATACAAAGCTAAATTTGTCCTTTGCGACTTCTGTAGGCTGCCATGGGACAGTACTCTTGCTCTGGGAATTTTCATTGCCCTCACACAAAGCTTCAGGGAAGACTCCTAGAGATCTGCCAAAAGGCCTTTTCCTTTCTTTTCGTATCTGTCTGTTTATTCATTTTTCATCCCAGTCTTAGCCCTCTCTTTCTTCTCCTTCTGGTTCCATCCTCCTTCCCTCCCTGTTTTCCCTATCTCCTCTCCCCTACTCCTCTGAGAAGGTAACCTCCCCTATCCTCTGATCCCCTAGCATCAGGATTGAGTGCATCCTCTTCTCCTGTGGCCTGGCTAGATATCCCTGTCAAGGGAAAGTGATCTAAAAGCAGGCAACAGAGTTCATGTTAGAGTCAGCCCCCATTCCCCTTACTAGGAAACCCATATGAGGATGGAGCTGCCAATCGGCTACATCTGTGTAGGGGGCATAGGTCCAGTCAAGCATGGTGGTTGATGGGTGCTTCAGTCTCCACACCCTTTTCCCCCTGGGGCTCTAGTTAGAAGGACCAGAGGAACAGGAGCGCCACAAAAAGAGCAACAGTCAACTAACCAGGTTCGTTTCTTAATTGATTTCAGAGCCAGTGAAGTTGACAAGCAAATTGAGCCTTTACATGTGGATAAAGTTAACTTTGGGGGAAACGAAAAGAATAATGTGGCGTTTCCTATGGAAGACATTTTATTTCTACTGTTTTCACAGCTGCTGTCTAGTATTTGATTCTCCATCATCTACTGCTCCATGTCGTCCAGCACATTTGTCCAGGAGTCCTGCCTGCCTATTTCTCTCATTCTTTACCTCAATCCACTGTGGAACAACTAGCTTTTTACTTTCCCCCTCTAAATACCCTGTGATTTTCTTCCGATGTTCAAGCATGTCCTGTCATCTTTGAGGTGGTCTTGTTTCATATGCTTAACCCTTTTCATTTGTTCCCATTTTATTTTCTTTTCAGATTTAAATAATCATACTGTGCTGTTCTTATGTGGCTTTTTTTTTTCTTGGATTATACTAAGTTAGTTTCATCTGTGGCCATGGATAACATTGTCCAGGAACATCTGCAATAGTATCTCCTTTCTTCTGCCCTAAACTCATTAATATTTGTAGAATGGGAAGCTTCATGAGCTTTCCCATTTACTTTCATGAGCTTCCCAATTTACTTTCCTCCCTAGATGTAGTATTTCATCACTGTCTTTTCTACAATTTGTCTTTTTTTTTATAACTCTTCTGTACTTTCCGATTAAAATGAAAAACTCAACAGTGCCACATCTTCAAAACTCAGTTTTCCTTGTTATACTCCTCTCTTTTTTAGTTAATCTACCTGTGAAATTTCTCAACTGTACAGAATGAATATTTTTCTCCATTAAATTTGCAGAATATACATCATTTATACACATCTGTAAAATAGAAATTTTGTAGTCTGAAGTAAAAACAATTTTATTATATTTAATATTTAATAAATAAATGAATGGGTTTCCTTTTATTTTATTCTAGAGAGACAGGTTAAACTGAGAAGTAAGTAAGTTTGGTTGTATCGAGCACATTTTAGGGCAACTGTTTTGACTTAGCTAAGACTGGAAACAATACACTGAAGCTACCAACTTCAAACCTCAGAGGCTTACAATGACAAAAGCCTATTTCTCAGTGTCTACTATGAACTGTCTTGTGCCTTGATCCTTGTTGGGTCATCTTTGTTCTACCACTAAACTGGCAGGAGAGAGACCCATAATCTAGAGAACGGACATTCCTGAAATAAAGGAAATATTATAGAATGGACAAGCTGTTTCTTATAAAATGATTCCTGGAAGGACTTTGTGTTGCTTGTTTTTCATTGGATAAAGTAAATTGCACGGGAACTGTGATTTCAAGCTAAGAAACAAACAAGAGGATGAAGAACAAAAATGACAAGCAAAGCGAGCTATTGTCAGATGCAAGAGGACTTGTGAGGGTGTCACTCACATTCATGGCACGGCATTGTAACATGTAGTGAATTGGGTACTGGGATGGTGCACTGTATTGCCTTACAACAGCCCTTTCATCTGCATTTCTGACACCAAGTTGCTATGGTCACTGTGTCATACTGAGCAGTGAGAAGAGCATGGGTAGTTTAATAGGAAGAACCCAGGCGACATAATAACTCTGGAAATGACTTTTTACATTTCAATAACATATAATTGGTCACAACTTTTTTCAAGATATATTATTACTTTGATATATCATTCCCACCCCTGAAAAAAGAGAGAAAGAAAGAAAGAAAGAAAGAAAGAAAGAAAGAAAGAAAGAAAGAAAGAAAGAAAGAAAGAGGAAATAAGTAATTCAAAAGGCTCAGGAAGTTCCTGAAACAAAAGGTTCCTCCTTTACCCACCAGTAAATAAGCAGTACGAATGCTGAGGAGAAACAGTATTAGTGACTCATCATCCATGCTGGTGCGGGCTTTTGGCAATGCATCTGTGTTTGAGTCATCCATGTTCCTATAAATAACTTCACCTATAATTATAAATCATCCCAATAAACTTCTATTTCTCCATATTCAATGCCAGTGATATTATAACTTTGGTCTGTTATCATTTCCTAATCTGGAATGAGTAAATAAATGTCAGTTCATATCTGCCCAGGAAGAACCACACAAGATATGTATTTTCGAAATTATCTTTTGAACACTATCATTTTCATTAGCAGGAAAGGTAAACTATTAAAACATATTTAATTAACTATATTTCTAAAAAATTTCAAATTGTTATAATATTTAGATAATAAAATAATCAGTAAAAAGAATAAACATTCTTAAATTGAAATTAAAATCTCTCTAAAATGTGACTGTCATTTGCTTTCTCTAAGGTTTCATGAGTAACTTGAAAGCTCTGTTCCATAATGACTTGAGATTCTGCTTTTCTCCTTATTAGTTTGCTAATTGCCTTGTTATTTGCATAATGTGCATTTTGTGCTTTATATTTTACATTCTGACTTTCAGTGTGCTGAAAATCTGCTTCCTCCAGAAGCCTCTTTCACTTTCCTTCAAGCCCTTAAATATCCCTGTGGATTTTCTTTTTAGCACTTAGTATGTCTCAATATAAATAATAAAACATGCTTATTCTTTTCTCCTATAAGCCTTTAAAGAAAGCATGTTGAGATATTATTTGATAGCATTTATCACTACTCTTCCACCTTTAATCTAAAAATTGTAGCCTTTGTTCACAAATCTCTGCATAAATCTCTGATAAAAATAGGAATTTCCTAAGATTAATTCTAACACCGAAGGTCAATTTATAAACAACTATGAATCCATTGAAATGTTTTTCCTACCACACTGCTTTACGTTAGTGACATGTGTCCACTAAGTCAATAATCTAATGTATCCATTCCTGCTTTTATAGCCAGATTCCAGAGAATGTAGTATTGTCTATGTAATAAAACTGTAAGCAGATTCATAAATCAACATAAATGCATTTACACTTTATCATAACAGTTCTTAGTAGCACATTAATTTCAAAAGACACTCTTCTGGTTGTCTCCTTGTAAAAGACGAAAATGGCAGAAACATCTGAAGCCTTTGTCTCTGCCATACTCATTTACTCAGAAAACAAATTACAAAATTGTGACATGAAGACGGCCTCTCTTTATTTAACAAAAAATAAAGGTTCCATTAAAGGCAATAAATCTCTGTGATTTTCTAATCTAACTGCCATCAATGTGTGAATTATTCCAAGAGAAAAATAATTTAATATAATTTTGCATGTAACTAAGAAGGAGCAATGAATGTTGTCAAGAAATGTTGGTCCATTTCTCATAGTGATTACTTTCAGGACTCAGGATGTAAACCCGTATGAAGACACTTGCTCTCTGCAGAAGCATACAAGTGCTACATGTTTCCAGATGCTGTCTCTCCTGGGGAAAGCACTAAATTTCAGAAGTAACTAATAGATATCCACTGTTCTTGACCTCCGGAGAATGCTTGACGAAGGACACAATACTGATTATAAAAGGAATATGCAAGCCCTTCTGTTTATATGCATTTTTGAATTCTCATTAATTGTAAGTGAGCTAATAGTACAATGTCGTTAAAAATCCTATTCACATGATCTGTAAATTCATGCTATACTTTATACATACAGCGAGAAATCCTTAAGGTCCCTAAATCGGCTTAAAGTTGTTTGACAAAGACATGAAGAATCTAGCACCAATTATGGTGATAGTCATTGCTGAAAACTTTAAAGCCTATAGTCTTGAGGTTTTTAAAAAATATTTTAATTTGTGTTAGTGTGTACATGAGCACTCACTCACGCACGTACGTGTATGCATGTGTGAGCAGATGGTTATAGATGTAACAGAGAATATAAAATCTCCTGGAACTGAAGTTATAGGTGGTTGTGAGCAGCCCAATGTGGATGCTGGGAACAGAGTTTGGGTCCTCTGAGAGTGCAGCAGGAGCTTCTCTTGAGCCACATCTTCTGCCTCTATTGTTTTTTTTTCCACCACTGTTGAGTAACTTAGCGGATTCTGGGGTGCTTTGAAGAAACTTACTTAGAAAAAGCTAGCAGAAACGTTTATCTGTAAAACTGTGCGTATTTGGGAATGTTACATATATAATCTTCACCCATTATTCTATTCCTGAGATTTTTAGAGCACTATCTAGTAGATTAAATCATATTTTGTCCTGTTAAAGAATCAGATTTTTCTGTCGAATCACCACACTCTCTGTATACTGTTCTTGAGGCAGTGGGAATTGGGATAATGGAGTTGATAAATGAGGCAGATTAAAATCTCACTAGCCAACTTTATTCAGAGCATCAAACAACTTATACTCTCGGTGCTAAGAAAATTCACGTGAGTAAAGTGTACAATCAGAAGGCAAGCCACATGTGACCAGATGCATATGGGCAAAAACATGTTTATTCTCAGAGGTATATAAACAGACAACAATAGCCAATTGTAATGAGTAGTGTGTGATAAACTCAGTATCCACTACACCTAGAAGGGGCACAATAGCACATTCCAAGAACAAATCTGTGTTTTTGAAGAAACTGGGGTCACAAGACTATTGTCTTGGTTTCTTGGGGTTTTCTCAGAAGCTCTTAGACTCTTCTGACGTGGTTCACTTTTTTGACCACTTGTTCTAAAAAATCTCATTCCATAATTCTTTGACTCTCCTATCTCGTGCTCTGTACCTTGTTTAACAATTAATCAATAGCCTGTGCCTATTGTTACATTAAACTAACTTTATATACAGGGGGGATGGTATAGAATCATGCACATGGCTTCTCATTGTGAGGATGCTCTGTTTGTAATCTTAGATGCTCAGTTGTATGCCTTGTCACGACTTTAAAAGTCCTGTATGCCATTTGTCTGTTTTGTATGTAACAGTGTACTTCCATTGATTGACTTTAATATTGATTTTAATATGCATACAGTTTTCTAAAATCACTTAGTAATCACCTCACACCAGTGTTAGTCATCACCATTAACTGTTGTTCAAAATACTTGATTTTGTGGATTTCCTTGAACTTTCTAGAGTCCACTAGAAATCTGATTCATTTTAATGGGCAGCGGTTCTATAGGTTCTTCCCAGTTCTTTAACAACTTAGCAGCAATAATGTCAGTGTTTCACTTCTGAGAAGAGAGGCTTCCACAATGTAAGTGTGAAAACTCTGAAGGAAATCAGAGAACACTGCAAATAACCCCATAAAACAAACCTTGAGCAGGAGATTTATTGACGTGGAGCAACCCAGGAAGCTGGCCGCCTCTGTCAGAGGTTAGAAGCAGCAGAAAACTGAACAGAAGATAAGGTTTATATAGGTTTTTTGGGGGATCAAGCTTTCCAGGGTGGAGAATGACTCCTGAGCTTGGGCTTTTTAGTCCTTAGGGTAGAGGGTGGCTGCCTGTATCTGGACTGCCAGTATCTGGAGGGGTAGGGATGTTAGAGTGTTTTGGGAGTAGAGCCTGGCAATTGGATGTCCTCAGGGGTGGGGCCTGGCTACTTTAGTGCCTCAAGGGACTTGCAGTTCCTTGTATTTTTAGCCTTTAACGTGAAATTTAACTACATACGGACATTATAAAATGTTAAGTGGTACTATGCAATCTTTGATAATTATAATAAAATAAAATTCCAAAAGTCCTATTTGCTTTCTGTCTAGGTCTGAATCTACTTTTATAGTTGAATGGTTATTTTTCTTGTAATTTTCTCACAATTTAAAGCTATGTTCTTCATTATTTAATTTTCTACAATAAAGATGAAGGTAACATTTACCCTAATATCCCTTCTTAAGATATGATTCCATCTTCTTTATAAATTCCGTGGCCTCTACAGTTTGACACCACTTTGCCCATATACTCTTTATCGTGGAGATTGGAACTGTTTCATTATTCTCCCACTGTAATCTCTAAGTCTCTAAGATAATTATGTACTTCACTTCAATCTATTTCTATCTTCCACCTTCTATTTTATTTTATTCATTTGCAATTTCCTATATGTTTTTATTGTCTTATAGTCAAAGAAAATATAATGTGTGACGTTAAGAAACTTATATGCCATGTTACATTTAGGTGGAATATGACTGAGAACCATGGAGGTTAATGAACTGAGAACCTGAAGAGTGTCAGAAGCCAAATTAGGAAGGGCTTTAGAAGTCATTTTGAGGAACATATAATTTAACAGTGCAAAAGAAATAATTTTACAGTGTAAAGGAAGAGAAGGGTTCTAAGGAGCTATGATTGTACATATGTTCACAATAACCAACTCAGCAGCTACTATCAGGAAGAGGTAGAAAAAGTAGAATTACAGCAATCAAGGGCAGGTGCTGGAGAGAATTGAATAATAGCTATGAGGATAGAAGAAATGGAGGTTTGATAAAATGTGTGAGTTACATTGGTGGATTCAATGAGACTGTTTTTAGTTTTGTTTTTTAATACATGTTCTCATTATGTGAACTGAAACTAAAGCGGGTTTCAATGCCCCTAATGATCTCTATCTTAGCCTCTCCAGTGTTATAATAAAAAGAAGGACATTCCACCAAGTCAGAGAAGAAGCTGTTAATTAATCAACTGTATGAGGTATGGGAGAGAAATCAACAATTGTTCTAAAGCAGAAGTTAGTAAACTTTTATATTTATTCTCTTTAAAGTACTTAGTTTGCCAAAGGCTGGATGAAATAAGGGAGTGAACTGTGAGCTTACTTTTAATAGACACAGAAAAAAAAAAAAGAAAAAAAAACAAAAAAACAAAACATGTGTTCACAGGAGAACAGACTTTGTGTTCACTCTTGGGACATTAGAGTAATTTTCCGTCTTTGCTCCAGTCACTAAAGTGTGCAACTGGACTTTCATGACATTCTAGAGCTTGTAAATTAAAACAGAGTAACACTACAAATATTCTTCATTTTAAGTAGAATGCAATAGTTTTGGATACACAATGGAAAATTTGTTTGAATATCCCATTGAATAAACAGTAGTAAATTGGCAGGACATGAGGTATTACTTAATTTCGATCTCAGAAAAAGTATGTCTTATTTTTCAATATTTTTTCTTTTATTTATTTTTTTAATTTATATTAATTTATTTACTTTATATCCCAAGGGTACCATCCTCCCTCTCCTCCTCCAAGTTTCTTCTTACTTTCCTTCCTTCCCTTCTCTTTTCCCCAAGAAAAAGGGAGCCCCATATTAACCTTTCCCAGCACATCAAGTCATATCAGGACTGTGCATATCTTCATCTCCTGAGGCCAGGTCAGGCAGCCCTGCCAAGGGGAAGTGATCCAACAGCAGGCAATAGAATCCATGTAAGAAAACAGCTCCTACCCCATCCACTTGCCAGGTTCCCCATTTGAAGACCAAACCTCCCATTGGCTACATGTGTGAAGCGGACTAGGTCCAGATCATGCATGCTCCTTGGTTGATGTTTCAGTCTCTGAAAGCCCCCATGTGACTGGTTTAGTTGTCTCTGTTGATCTTCTTGTGAGGTTCCTGTCCTCTCCAGGTTCTTCCATGTTTATACTAACACTTCCACAGGACCCCCAGGGTTTCGCCCCATCCTTGGCTGCAAGATCTCTGTCAATCTTCGGTTGGCTGGAGATGACAGTCAAGTTAGGCTCCTGCCTGAAAGCATAACAGAGTATCATTATTGGTGTCAGAGCCTGGCTCTCTACCTTGGGGTGGGGTTCAGGTTAGGCCAATTATTGTTTGGATTTTTCCTTTATCTTTGTTCTCTCGTTATCCCTACACTTGTAGGCAGGTTAATTTTTAGTTCACAGGCTTTGTCAGTGAGTTCTTGATTCCCCTCCTTCCACTAGTCCTGCTTGACTAGGAGGTGGTCACTTCAGTCTTCATGACCCCACCCACTAGGTATCTCAGGTAGAACCTTAATCCAATTAAAAATTGGGGTACAGAGCTAAACCAAGAATTCAGAGCAGAAGAATATCAAATGTCCAAGAAACACTTAAATAAATGTTCAATGTCTTTAGCTATCAGAGAAATGCAAATCAAAACGACTCTATGATTTCATTTCACACCAGATAGAGTGGCTAAGATCAAAAACTCAAATGACAGCAGCATGCTGGAGAGGATGTGGAAAAAGAAAAACATTCCTCCATTGCTGGTGGGAATGCAAACTTGTACAACCTCTCTGGAAATCGATCTGGTGCTTTCTCCAATAACTGGGAATAGTTCTACCTCAAGACCCAGCAATCCCACTCCTGGGTATATACCCCAAAGATGCTCCACCATACAACAAGGACATTGTATAACTATATTTGTATAACTATATTTATAGTGGCTTTACTCATAATAGCTAGAAACTGGAAACAATCTACATATCTCTCAGCTGAAGATAGGATAAAGAAATTGTAGTATATGGAATACTACTCAGACAAATAAATCATGAAATTTGCTGATAAACACATGGAACTAAAAAAGATCGTCCTGAGTGAGGTAACCCAGACCCAGAAAGATGCACATGATATATACTCACTTATAAGCAGATACTAGACCTATTGTACAGAATAACCATAAAACAGTCCACATTCCTGAAGAAGCTAAGTAACAGGAGAGCCCAAGGTAGGGTACTGGAATGTCACTCAGAAGGGCAAATAGAATAGACAGCAGAAGTGGATGAAGAAAGGAAACTGGGAAAGAGATGGAATGGGAAGAGGAACAAGGATGGGGATCAGATGTGGGGAATATGGGGGTGGGAGGTGAGAGGGTTGGGAACAAGAAGGGAAACTGGGGAGGGATATCTCTGTCAAGTTGGAGGCCTGCTGCAGGGTAGGGAAAGTATGCCTTAAAAATATTAGATTTACAGGAAATAAAATTCTGCTAGAGCATATCCTTACCTCAGAATATAATTAAATGTTAGTCCCCAGAATGACAAGAAGCAGGTGAGGAGAACAGAATAGACAATGATAAATCTGTGTCCCATGGATACTACAATGTTGCCACTGTTATGGGGACTTTGGCATGATGGGGAAAATAAAAGCTAAGAATTTCTTCTTGGTAAGGTTTTAAAAAGAGATGCAAATCAAACAAATATTTGAACTTGGAGAATGTGCCTTCTGATAGCTAATTCTAGTTGTCAACCTGACTGTATCTAAAATCAACTAAGACATTTTTGTTTCTCCCACGTTAAGTGAAGCACATAAACCCAAATCAAAGGATATGTAACAATAGTTAAAGAAAGAGAAGTGGTAGATGAGGAAAGTTGAGGGGAGGGAAAGGCAGAGGATAAATGTTGTAATTATACTTTTTAAAAAATATTTTAAAAATTAAATTACTTTTAAAAGGTTATTATACAAGAATAAAATATTTACTTTTTCCTGGCTTTTTCTACTCTTTGTAGCAGGTTCATCTGTCCTGTTACAATCCATTCCTGCACTCTTCTTAGAACCAACTTTTCAGGCTTCCAGTGTAGGCAAAGATCAGTAGGAGTCCTGCAGGCTTCCGGAGCCAGTCCTGTAGTAACCAGATTTCCATAATACGCGGGATCTGGTCATTATTGTGAATCTACTTATATCATAACCTATAAGCCAATCTAATGATTTTCCTTTTAACATATATTGAGTGGTTGTACAAGCCTGGAAAGCAATCTGTCGCTTCCTCAGACAACTAGGAATAGCGCTTCCTCAAGAACTAGCTATACCACTCCTAGGCATATACCCAACAGAGGCTCAAGTACACAATAAGGACATTTGCTCAACCATGTTTGTAGCAGCCTTATTTGTAATAGCCAGAAGCTGGAAACAGCCCAGATGCCCCTCAGTGGAGGAATGGATAGAGAAATTGTGGCACATCTACACAATGAATATTACTCAGCAATAAAAAAAAAAAAAAAAAAAAAAAACAAGGAAATGAAATTTGCAAGTAAATGGTGGGATCTGGAAAAGATCATTCTGAGTGAGCTATCTAAGAAGCAGAAAGCTACACACCGTATATAATCACTTATATAGACCTATAATATAGGATAAACCTACTAAAATGTGTACACCTAAAGAAATTAATCAAAAGGAGGACTCCTGCTAAAATGTTCAATCCCTATCCATAAAGGCAAAGAGAATGAACATCAGAAGAAGGAGAAAAGACAGAACAAGTCAGGAGCCTGACACAGAGGACCTCTGAAGGGCTCTGCCCTGCAGACTATCAATGCAGATGCTGAGACTTATGGACAACCTTTGGGCAGAGTGCAGAGAATGTTAGGGAAGAAGTGGGAAACAGTAGGATCTGGAGAGGACAGGAACTCCACAAGGAAAGCAACAGAACCAAAAAATCTGAGCACAGGGGTCTTTCCAGAGACTGATATTCCAACCAAGGAATATGCATGGAGATAACCTAAGACCCCCGCACAGATGAAGCCCATGACAGTTCAGTATCCAAGTGGGTTCCATTGTAATAGGAACAGGGACTGTCTCTGACATGAACTGATTGGCCTGCTCTTTAATTACCTCCCCATGAAGGGGAAGCAGCATTACCAGGCCACAGAAGAAGAAAATGCAGCCACTCCTGATGAGACCTAATTGACTAGGATCAGAAGGAAGGAAAAGAAGACCTCCCCTATCAGTGGACTTGAGCAAGGGCATGCATGCAGAGGGTAGAAGAAGGAAGGGATTGGTACAGGAAGAGGTAGGGAACCACAGGGGGGATACAAAGTGAATAAAGTGTAATGAATAAAAAATTAAAAAAAACATATATTGATATTATCAGACTTGTTCCTTTAGAAAACAATGAGTAATTGATACCCCTCAGGAGACCTTTGATTCTACAAGCAATATTTCCTTAACTAATAAGTGAGTTTCCTTAGGGTTTGCTGATGTATGTTTCATTTAAAAAATATTACTAACATTTCTCAGAAAAAATTAAATATTTGATTATAAGCATTTTGTAGCCAATCCACTTTAAGCAACTTTTTCTTAACAATTCATTTTAATAATTTTATTCCCTTCCTGGAAATGTAAGACAAGAGTATTTTCTTTTGAGTTGATACAGCAGCTCAGCCACCACTGTTTTTATTTCTCAGCTCCAACTAGTAAATGACAGTTTAATGTTAAATGTGATCAAATGTCTGTTTTTGTCTTTGGAGACTTTTGTTTTTCTTCATTCAACATGACAGACTGGAAACAAACCACTGCACAGAACGAATCCCGTGGTTCATTTTGTCACAGTATCACCTGTTATTCTATTTGCAGTTCCAAGGAGTAGAGTAAGATAAATCATGCTAAAATTTCACGGCTTATAGACAGTAACTACTTGATGGTGTTGCATCTCTTAATTGAAATCCTCCAGCTATTTGTCACACGTGAAACAATGGTTTGCCCATCCTTATCCTTACATTGTTTGGTCTTTTGTTATAAATAAGCTCTAACTTCCTTGCTGTTAAAATGTTCTGGAAGTGTGTATGTGCTTGTCTTTCTCTTTGGGTGTATATATGTGCAGTAATAGTGATCTATATTATACCATATACACCTTTCAACTTTTTAATTATTTTTTCATGTGTTTACCAAACATCTTTTCATTTTGTCCAAAGACACATAAATACTCATTTCCAACATTTTACTTTTATGACAAAGAGAGAATATACCTTGGAACATATAAAAATGAGCTTGATATCTCTATGAAAAATTCAAGTAAGATTTTATATATGAAATGTCTGACTACCATTGCTCAATGAGTCTTTTAAAAAAAATCATCTTCAATGAGGTAACCCAGACCCAGAAAGACACTCATGTATATTGGCTGTGAAATAAATGACAACCATGCTACAATCTATAGACCAAGAGAGAGGCTAAGTAACAAGGAGAGCTCAAGGTTGGGATACATGAGTCTTCCAGGGAAGGGAAAATAGGATGGATTTTGCTGGGGAATTGTGGCTGGGGTGGGATAGGAACAGGAAGAATCAAGTAGGGGGATAGAGAGAGAGTGTGTGTGGAACTGGGGATGAGTTTGGGGATGTCGTACAAACCTACTGCATTGTGAGCTCCCTAGAATCTAAGAATGTGACCGTAGTGAGGACTCCTCGTATGGGAAAATATGGAGCCAGGACTGGCCATTTTCTGTAACCAGGCATGGGTTGCAGGGGTGGGACTGGAATACCAACCTAGCCACAAAACCTTCGACCTACAATTTGTCCTGACTGTAAGTTGTGCTGGGTAATAGTCTTGCAGAACTTGTGTGGGTGGCTAACCAATGATGGGTTCAACTTGAGGCCCACACCACCAGAAGAAGCCCATGCCTGAAATTTTACAGACGGCCAGAAACCTGAGACTTGATAGCCCAGAGAGCTAGGATGGAACCAAATACATGAAAATAAAAAGTCAATTAAATGATTCCTGATGGTTTTCTGCTATACTTATAGAAGGGTGCCTAGCCCAATGGTAATCAGAGATGTATCATCCAGCGACTGATGGGAGCAAATATAAAGACCCATAGCCTAACACTAGGCAAAGCTTGAGGACCCTCTCGGGAGAGCGAGTGAAATTAGAAGAGTGAAAAGGGCCTAGGACACCAAGAGACCATAACTCACAGAATCAGCTAAGCAGGGCTCATAGGAGTTCACAGAGACTGAAGCCTCCTCAGTCATAGCTTGTATGGATCTGTGCTAGGTCCTCTGCAAAAATGTTATGATTGTGTAGCTTAGTGTTCTTGTGGACTCCTTATAGTGGAGAGGAGGGTGTCTCTGATTCTTTCAGTTGTTGAATTCTAACAGTTAACTGTATTTGACATCTAGGGCTGTTGTGAAAATTAATTACAATGATCCATATCCAAAAGTCTGTAATGAACTATGCAGCACAAATTAGGTGTTTTTATTATTATTAAAATATTTTCACATAGAAAATTGAGACACAGAAATAGTTGGTCAAGTTATGTATGGTTAAGTTTAGGGATTCTAGCCATATTATGTATAGCAAGTCCATACTTTAATTTCATGGAAAAATCAATTGAACAATACAAACCTGAAAATCAATACTGAAAGAAGTAGACTGTTGACAGTATATTCATGCACTATGCAGAGGTCTGACTTTCTTTTTTATGTTTTTTAATATAATGCTTTATTTATTACAATTTATTCACTTTGAATCCCAGCTGTAGCCCCCATCCTCATCCCCTCCCAATTCTGCCCTTTCTTGCTCATCTCCTCTCATGCCCCTTCCCCAGTCCACTGAGAGGGGAGGACCTCCTCCCCTTCCATCTGACCCTAGCCTATCAGGTCTCATCAGGACTATCTTTCATAGTCTTCCTCTGTGGCCTGGTAAGGCTGCCTCCCTCCTCAGTGGGGAGGTGATCAAAGAGCCAGACACTCAGTTCATGTCAAAGACAGCCCCTGTGCTCCCTATTAGCAAACCCATTTGGAAACCAAGTTGCCACGGCTATATCTGTGCAGGGGTTCTGGAAAATTCTGAGTGTACTGTAAAATTACCTCCCAGCTTTTCATTGTGATATTAAGCTTCAGTCAGCCATCATAGCAGCTGGCTTGAAAGCACATTCTGAGTAGGCTGCTTCTATGTTAAATGTCTCTTTCTGTTGCTTCCTTATTACAAGGTAGTCATTTGCCTTTGACTATATATATCTCAAGGTCAGTTTTTCTGGGACTAAATAACAAGAAAGTTACTGGAATTTTGCTAATTTGAGAGGTCAACAGACTATTTTGCTCCAAATTTCAGGGTGATTCAGAAAACATTTATGAGAGTTGACATAGGTCTCTGCCATTTTATTAATATGTAATGATGGCATTATTAGTCACTCTATGTGACTAAACAGAAGCTTAAATCCTTGATTCTGTGAGGTGTGGGGGCCACCTTCCATTTGTAAATCCTTAGGCCCTCTTGCCCTATAGCAGCTGCTATGTTTGGCAAATTTCACAGTCATCCACTGAGGTAAGTGAAGTTCTGCTTTCCCCTAAGAGAGCATGCCAGATACCTACCTTGCAGTATAGGAGGCAATCTGAAGATGGGGGGAAATGGAGAAGTCATCATCATTCTTCATATGTTATGAAGAAACTCAGGCATTCACTGCTATGATTGATAAACTGTCATCTTGGAAATTGAAGAGAAGGTGATTGTTCTCATTATTTTTCAAGATAGGAACTAAATTTAAATAAGTCAAATTTAATAAATTTTGGGTTCCCAGTTTAAAAAAAAAGCTAAAATTCTATATGAGAGATTTTCCTCGAAATGCATTAGACTTTAATGACTAAACACTGGGTGATGGAAAGCATTTACATTTACCTAAGAAAAATGTTTTTTAATGACTTCATTTATTCTTTTCTTTACAACCCTGTGAAATTATCATGTAAAAATCTCAAAGAGATACTCCTTGGTGCGATGTTGAAAGGCAATTTCAACACCTATTACAGAACTTCACAAGGCAATAGAACCTGTTGTGGCTCACTGCTTAATCACATAATGGCATTTAGAAATTATTCATATTGCCTGGCAAAAAAAAATGTATTACCATAATGCTATTATGGTACCATGCATTTTTATTGGGATTTTTATGACATAAGTAAACATATTAAAACATTTGGTAACAGCTTAAGTGTGCAGTAATAGTAGAATTTCCAAGCAGCAAGAGTGTTATGTACTAAGTGTATGTCTAATAAGAATAACATTTTCTTATGGGTAAGACTATTATAAAACACTGATACTTTAAGCTCTTCAAAAACCATGCTAGTTAAGTGTTATCACTGAAGCAAAGCTTGTGAGATTACTGACTGTTACATTACTGTATGCTTTATAACAAAGGAATAAATTCATCCCACTTTTTAGTAACTAAGATGTAAATAACATCTGTTTATCATAGCTTCTTACAGAAGAAGCAAATGACATATATTTCAGGTAAATGGCCTTTATTCAGATGTCATACACACCTGATATCCTTCATCATTATAAAATGAATTCATGAGCATTTTCCTAAAATACTTAAGCAGTATGAAATGAAAACATGCTATGTGCAATACTTCGTGCCTTCGTTGAAAGCAATCATGTGGATCTGAAGAATTCTATACTTCAGGCTTATGCTGAATTTCTTGTCAAATTTCTGGGTTTTAGTTATAAAGACACATTATCCATGAAGACTAAAATCCCTAAGAAGTCTCTCTCATTGAGGAGTTACCATTCAGAGAACATTCACTTTTAAAGATGGGCAATTTTGTGTACTTTTCATTGCTCAACCCTTCCAGTGCCAAGGAATATTACAGAAAGCTTTACTAGGAATTTAGGTTGGTAATATGGAAATCTATAGTTTTATTTTGTAAAAGAAGTTTTTACAAACCAGAACTCTTACTCGGATGTTGGGGGCATGTGCGTAATTTCATCATTTGAGGAACCAAAGGAGGAAAATGGTAGTAAATTCAAGGCAAGACCCACTTAAGTTACCTAGTGAGATCTGGGCCAAACTAGTCTACAGGAGACTAAAATGAAAACATAGAGGGGCCAGTAATAACAAATCAAATCAAAGAACAATAACAGAAAAGCCAGCAAGCAAGAAAACAACAACAAAATCAGAACTCTAAAAAATTATTGTGGAGTGTCTGGGATGAATTACAAACAACAGGATATTTGAATATTTAGAGTTTCTTTCACTGACTCATTCTATAATTCTCCATGGTTAAGATTAGTTTTTTTGTGTTTATTAAATGAGATGTGCATGACTAGATAGCTATGGATTGAGCTTATTTATTGTTTGTCATATACTTTCTTATATGCATTTGGTGAAAATATTTCTGTGTATTGTGTATGTATTTGCATATGTGTGGTGAATGCTAACATGTATATGAGATGCTTGGGTCTTGTGACACATCTGTAGAGGCCAGAGAAATGCATCAGTTGTCTTCTACTTCATTCATTCATTCATTCATTCATTCATTCATTCATTTATTCATTTATTGCAGGGTTTCTCACTGATCCTTCAGCTGACAGTTTCCACTAGTCTGGCTCTCCAAAATACTCATTTTGTTCTAGGCTTAGGGTCACAGAAGGCAAGAGTCATGTGGGTGTTAGAGATTTGAATTCAGCTTCTTCTTGCTTTCATTACAATTTTACCCAATGGGCCCTTTCTAAACTAAAATTTCTGTTTGTCATTGAAATACCTTGATAGTAGTGGCCCTTATGTGTTTTTATTTCTGCATTGTCTGTTTTGTTCTGCTGGCTCACTCACTTAACTTTTCAGAATGACATCTCCTTGTGAAATAATAGTTCCACTGTGTTCCTTCAGAAAGTTCTACAATAGGTTTTAAGATGAGTATGTTAATAGTCCAGTTTTATTCTTTTAATATCTCTGTCATTTCCATAAAGTATTAGGACTCATGCTTATTTCTAAATCACCAAAAAAGAAATGTAAATGTAGTACATATACTCAATACATCCTTCTTAATTTCAATCATTTTAGTTCATTATAGTGGTCTCAGGATTGTTTTGCCAAACATATGTGTTTAACTATTTCATTTTAATGTAATTATAAACATTTCTAAAACAGATTTATTTAGAACTGCACACATCTAGCAAAATGCATGCATTTGAGGTTGATAATTCAATTAGTCTTGAAAACATGTATCCATATAAATATACTTTATTCATAATACAACCATTTTCCATTTTACTCAAAATATCTAAATGCTTCTATGAAGTCAGTTCCCATATCTCCTATGTCAGGTAACTTAGGATGTGATTTCTATGATTATGGATTAGTTTTATTTCCTCTACAACCTGATAATATAATTATTCTTCTATAGATATTCATATATTTATACATATATAATTTTTATATTCAAATATTTCTCATGTACTCATGTACAAATGTATATACATATATATTTCTGTTTGTGTTAGCAAAATATAATATTTTATATTATATTCTATTTTGTTTCTCCATAATGTCAGTATTTTGAAATGACATAGAGCAATTAAGTAGGCCCAATGGGCTATTTTTTACAAAGTATAAATGAAAGTATATCTGATAAGAAATTAGCCTCCACTGTGGCTACTATCTGTCCAATTTGCTGTTATCTTTAGAAAGCATATACTTCTACTGAGCCTTTCCTCATCTAAATCTTCAAATCTGAAAACGTTTCCCTTTAAAAGAAAGTTTCTCCTAATTTTAATGACTTAAGAGTTCATTTAGACGTGAGTTCATAGTGTTCATTTAAAGCGAGAGAGAATTCGAGGCAGGATATATAGTTATCCATTAGTTCAGCCTCATTTTTTAAAGAAGCATAGAATGGGAACATAAAGTGAAGAATGGTTATTCAGAGAGCAGTCTAGGAAGGACATGGACAGTAAGTTTCCCTTGTAATGATGGTTTGCATCTTCTACAGCCTTGATTTTATTTTCTAATCATTTCTGTTATTTTTTGAGATTATAATTATACTATCTCTTTCTTCCCTTTACTTTCTCCAAAACTTCCTAATACCTTCCTTTGCCATATTTTTTTTTCAAATTTAAGGCCTCTTTTAATGTTAAGTATTGTCACATATGTTTATGCATGAGGATATGTATGTAATGCATATGCAAATATATGCATAATATTTCTTGAATGTATGTTTTCCAAGCTGACTCTGTTATAATAAACAATTGATATGCTCTTCCCTGAAGAAAGCTATTTCTCCCACTATTAAATACCTTAGTTTTTGTTGTCTTTGTGTAGGGTTCAGGCCTCCTGGGCTCTCCCTTCTCCAAATCATGTTAATATGACTACTGTTTCCCATGTTCAGCTCATGTTTAAGTAAACATGTTGGTGAGACTTTACGTGTACAGCTTCTGACATTAGTAGGAGGCCTATCTCACAGCAAACTCCTTGATCCTCTGGATCTCAACATCTCTTTGTCAGCCTTTGGCAATGTTCCCTGATCTTTAGGTGCATGAGTTGTTTTGTGACATATCTGCTGGAACTGGTCTCCGGAACTCTGCATTTTGGTTGATTGTAGCTTTCTGTAAAATTTCTAGCTGGTGAGAAGAGTAGTTTTTTTTTTTTTTTTTTTTTTTTTCTTTGATGATGGGTCAGAACTATACATATCTGTTTGTAAGAACAAATGGTTAGCATGTAATTGGGGACTATTATGTTTGCTGAGTGAAATGACAGTTGTAGTTTCTCCTCCAAGATACAGGATTTCTCTACCCTAGGAAGCTGGCTAATATTCTATTACCAGGTATGATTTCCTCCTCCACCTCCTCCTCCTCTTCCTCCTCCTCCTCCTTTTATGGCTCGGCACTTTATAGTAATTTATTCTCTGCCTGTTGAACAGTTGTGATTGGTTGATTGATTGATTAGCCTTCATCATCCTTCATTGCACAAGAGTTCTTTTTAATTTTTTTAATTACAGTTCATTCACTTTGTATCCCACCTGCAGCTTCATCCCTCTTCCCCTCCCAATCCTACCTTTATTCTCTTCTCCACTGAGGCCCTTCCCCCAGTCTACTGATAGGGGAGGTCTTCCTCCTCTTCCTTCTGATCTTAGTCTATCAGATCTCATCAGGAGTGGCTGCATTGGGAATAGATTCAAAGAGCCACAAGAAATTAATAGGCATAGCTAGAGGAGTTTGAGGGAAGAGTGGGAGAAAAAACTGGGGAAACTGGGGATATTAGAATACCACAAAAAGACTTCAGAGTAAACTAATCTGGGTCCCTGAACTACTAACCAAAGAGCTTGCAGAGGCTGGACTTAGACCCCCTACACATACATAGCAGATGTGCAGCTTGGTCATTATGCAGGTCCACTAACAACTGGAGTAGGGGGTGTTTCTGACTCTGTGGCCTGTTTTGGATCCCTTTCCCCTAGATGGGCTGCGTTGTTTGTCTTCGGTGGGAGAAGATGCATTTAGTCTTGCTGTGACTTGAGGTGCCAGGGAGGTTTAGTACCCCTTAGAGGTCTCCCCTTCTCAGAGAAGAAGGAGGAAAAGGACATGAGGGTGGGACAGGAAGGAGAGGGGGGATGGGCTGGGATCAGACTGTAAAGTGATTAATTAAATAAAATTAAATATCAAAAAAGGAGTGGCTGCATTGTCTTCCTCTGTGGCCTGGTAAGGAAGGAGAAGGGGGAGGGGCTGGGATCAGACTGTAAAGTGATTAATTAAATAAAATTAAATATCAAAAACAGGAGCGGCTGCATTGTCTTCCTCTGTGGCCTGGTAAGGTTGCACCCCTTGAGGGGGAGATGATCAAAGAGCAGTTCATGTCAGAGACAGTCCCTCTTCCCATTACTATGGAACCCACTTGGACACTTAACTTCCATGGACTACATCTGTACAGGGGTTCTAGGTTATCTCCATGCATGGTCCTTGGTTGGAGTATCAGTCTCAGAAAAGACCCCTGTGCCCAGATCTTTTGGTTCTGGTGCTCTCCTTGTGGAGCTCCTATCCTCTCCACGACTTACTACTTTGCACTCTGCCCAAACATATTTGTAGAAGCTTTATTTATAAGGGCCAGAAGCTGGAAACAACCCAGATGCCCCTCAGTTAAGGAATGGATACAGAAATTGAGGTACATTTACAAATGGAATACTACTCAGCAATTAAAAATCAAGGAAATCATGAAATTTGCAGGCAAATGGTGGCAACTAGAAAAGACCATCCTGATTGAGGTATCCCAGAAGCAGAAACACACGCAAGGTATATACTCACTCATAAGTGGATATTAGACATACAATATAGGATAAACATACTAAAATCTGTACACCTAAAGAAATTATTCAAGAAGGAGGACTCCGGCTAAGATGCTCTATTCTCACTCAGAAAGGCAAAGAGATGTACATTAGAAGAGGGTGAAAACAAGGGACAGGACAGGATCCTACCACAGAGGGCCTCTGAAAGACTCTGTCCTGTAGGGTATTGAGGCAGATGCTGAAATTTCCTTCTTCTTGAGCAGATCATTTTTACAATTAGAGAGCTGTTGGTTCCCAATAAGGTGTATGTGCTGCTGTTGCGCCCTTAGGGCTATTTTGTCATGCTGGTATTGTGTTTTAAGTTTGCCATATATGTGCAGGACTGTTGGTTTTTTCCCTCCCGTGGAAGCTTGAGTGGCACCTTCTGGCACCATGACAGCTAGTTCTCCAAAAAGAAGAGTGTGTTTCTGGGCCCTGTTTATGAAATTCAAGGTATCTTCAACTATAGGCACTTACCTTCCACCTCCGGGGTCAACCAAGGACAATACCAATACTCTGCAATGTTTTGGAATCTCTGAAAACTGAAAAGAAAAAAAAAAAAAAAAAAAAGAAAAAGAAAAAAAAAAAAAAGGACTCCTTGTTCCTGGTGTTGGGTTTTTGTTTTGTTTTTTTTTTGTTTGTTTTTTTAAATTTTTATTTCTATTTATTTATTTATTTATTTATTTATTTATTTATTTATTTTTGGTCATTGACTCTTAGAAGGTTCATTCTCATCATGATTGAAAATATTTCATTGACTATCTATGTATATTGATGGACAAACTTATGAGTATTGTGGGTATTTTTAGGTAGAAAGCAAATTGTATAATTACTCCTTACTTTTTTTATACATTCTTGCTTTTATTTTAACCTCCTCCCTCCTTGTTATGTATTTAACTTCTTCTTGCTTCTTAATAATAATTCCATTATTTTTTTTATTTTTTTTCTGATCTGAAATTGTGCCAGGCATTACTATCTCAGCTTAATTTCTTTAAAACATTATTTTTTTAATAGAAAATTTCTCACGTAGTTTAGGCTGCCTCACTATGTACATACAGATGGAAGGATCTGGGGAGTAGGGAACCTCTGATCCTTTTGTGGTCAACTCTGGAGTGATGAGATGGCGGGGGCATAATCTTCCTTTTATGATTTTTTTCAGTCTGTGAGCTGTTATTCAGGGCTTTGTTCATGATAGGCAAGCAGTCTATCAACTGAGCTGCATTCCTGTTCTTTAGAAACCTATAATCAAAGTGAAAGCACCATTATGTTTGCTTGTAAGAGATAGAAACTTCTTCCCTGCAGTCAGCCTTGAACCCCAGGGCACTGTGCAAGCTAGCCAGCAAGGAGAAACTTTCCAGGCCAACTCAAGGTTGAATCCTATATCCACTAGTTTCTTCAGCAGTAATAAAGTCTTACCTTCTAGTTGTCATGAGCAATGAACAGAAGGGACAAAAGCCTATATTGTTTTGAGGACCTCTGTGACATTTTGACCAATAGCTTATAGAGTAATAGTCAGTGCCTGAAACTAAAACTTTTTACTTGATGACCTATATCTTCAGAGAGCAGCACTGTAAATCTATTAAGGATATTTTTACTCCAACTTCTTTTAACGATAATATGTATTTTTTTCATTATTTTTCAGTTTTACTAGTAAATTTTTATATGGCTTCTTGATGTTCTTTAGTTTCAGCTAGCCCAACCCTTACACTCTCCTCTATCTAGTCTGTCTATCTCAACTTAAAAATTTAACCCTGAGTATATACCTCACATTTTTATTTTCATTTCACTGTACTCTACTATCCCTTGTAATTAACATTTCTTTGGGTTGGGGGATTGTAGCTTTCCATATAGCTTTTTACATGCATTTTCATCTTGTTTAAGCCTTCCTGTAACATCTCAGTTCCCCATTCCACAAGATCCTCCATGCATGATCCCTTTTACTCCCACTCTCTATGTTTTCTACTATCATTTTTTTTTCTATTGACAGATGCTGAGGGAGGGAAAGCCACTCTCACTGGGGAATTGTTCCTACTGGTGAGTTGCTCATGTCTCAGTAGATGACGACACCTCCATGCACAAATGAAAAGCACTAATTAGAGCCAAGAGTTTATTAACAGCAACATAAAAAAAGAAAACTAAAAAGATGTAAAGGTTGGAGGAAGATGATGTAGGACACTTACAAGAAATGGGAGTGAGGTAATTTTTGATGGATATGATCAATATACATTTTATAAATGTATGGAGCCTTCAAGGAAGAAAATAGGTCATGAAAGAGAGATGGAGGAGGTCTTACATCCACTTGCCTCCAGAGTTGTGCTTTTCACAGATATAAGCAACATCATGTAGCTGTCCTTGCTGTGACACTGACACAAAATGAAGGTCGGCTCTAAAGCTAGAAAATTATGAGTCATTTTTTCATCTCATGAAGTCCCCAAGAATAGTGATATTATCACTGAAATATTACATTTTTCAATGTCAGGAAGCAGGGTATGCAATTTAAGACAATAAATACTGAATAATTTCAAATATTTCAAAGTACATAAAACATTGGTTTTATGTTGAGGTTTTTGATCCATTTGTACTTGAATTTTTCGAAGGGTGATAGAGTCTTTCCTAGATGCTCATTTTTATTCTTATTCTCCTCCTCCTTCTTTTTCTTTTTCTTCCTCTTCCTTCTCCTTCTCCTCCTCCTCTTCTTTTATCTTAGAATTTTCAGCTTCCCAGTTGAGAAATAAATTTTTAAAGTTTACAAGAGCTCAGTTAATAATAATTCAGCTCTAGAAACTCCCTCAGACTACAATATCTTCATGTTCCATTCTCAACTTACATGTAGTTCCACATTCAACAAAGAGAAAGGAGACAGATCTGAACAAATCAATACAACAAACACTATGCACATTTTCAGAGCTGATGCAGCACTGAAAGGTAAGATATCTACTTTATAGGGTTATTTCTTCTCCATAGCCTATTTGTTCTTCCAAATTGAAGCATACTCCTTGATTTTAAGCATACAGCAGACTTTAAATTATATTTTCCATGAATGTGAAACTCAAAGCTTGATGATATACTATTTCTTATTTTAAAATTAATTTATCATTATATTAATTATAGTTTATTCATTCTGAATCCCAGGTGTAACCCCCTCCCTCCCTCATCTCCTCCCATGACCCTCCCCAAGTCCACTGATAGGGGAGGTCCACCTCCCATTCCCTCTGATCCTAGTCTATCAGGTCTCATCAGGACTGGCTGCATTGTTTTCTACTGTAGCCTGTCAAGGCTGCTCCTCCCTCAGGGAGTGGTGATCAGAGGGTCAGTTACTGAGTTCATGTCAGAGACAGTACCTGTTCCCATTACTAGGGAACCTAGTATTATATTATATTAGATATATAATAAAGGATAAACTATGTAAAATCTGTACACCTAAAGAAGCTAAGCAAGAAGCAGGATCCTGGGTAAGATGATCAATTCTCATTCAGAAAGGCAAACGCGATGGACAGCAGAGGAGGAAACAGGACAGGAGCCTAACACACATGGCCTCTGAAAGACTCTACCCATCAGGGTATCAAAGCAGATGCTGAGACTCATATCCAAACTTTGGGCAGAGTGCAGGGAATCTTATGAAAGAAGGGATGACATACCATTTCAAATGTTTGTTTTAATTAACATACTTCCATTAAAATAGGATTGTAATCAAGAATTTTATTGTTTCAGTGCTCAGCTAGTAAACTGACTGCTGTACAAACATGAGGAGTTGATTGTAGATTTCCAGAGCCCACATTAAACAAACAAACAAACAAACAAACAAGCAGGTCTTTATTAGCATGGTCATAAACCCAGTAGACAAAAGAAGGAAAGAATGGTAGGAAGTCAGAGCTCTCTGAAGCTCATTAGCTAGCCCATTCAGTTGAATCAATGCACGTAATGTTTCATTAGAGATCATCTCTCCAAAATAAAGATAGAGATAAATCAAGGAAAGGCATAAACCTCTGGCATCTATGTGTGAAAACACACGTGTATAAACACCCATTTCAAGAAGTATGTATATTGTATGCACAGCTCCCCTACACAAACAAGTGCATATATCACATATCCTCTCACACGCTGATTCATATTTTACTATCAAGTATGACATTAAACTGTTTAACATCCTTTAAAATAGAGAAAAGATTACACTGTGGATTTTAAAGATCTTTTCTATTTAAGTGTTAAAAATATTTAAAAACAATTTAATCCACTAATCCTTAAATTCTATCATCCAGTGTGACAATATGCATGCAAAATGACTACAGGAATACATTTGCTGAATACTTCTTAAGAATTATTTTCAATGGTTCATGGTACATTGAAGAAAATAGCAGAATCTAACAAACATGATGATATAAGAATTAATGTACCACAATCCAAAAAAAAAAAAAAAAAAAAAAAAAAGCCTGAAATTTCAACTACTTGTAGACTAAGGAGGATCAAAAATTCAATACCCTCCTGGAATGAAGGGTGACTCTCAGGCAAGCCTTAACAATTTCCAAGGATAATGTCTCAAAGAAAAGAAAAATAAGAAAAAAAAAAAAAAAGAAAACTGTCTAGGACTCATCCCAGTGTTAGAATGCTTGCCTAACATGCAGAAGGCGCTACATTCATCTCTAGTACTGAAAACAGAACAAAGCAAATCAAAAGAGAGAAGCATCATCATTCAAAAGACTCAAGCTATAGAAGCAGAGCTATAGAAGCAGCCTAAATGTCTATCAATAGGTGAAAGAATAAAGGAAACATATTCTATATTCATAATGGAGTTTTAATCAGACAGAATAATGAAATTATGGTATTTACATAAAAGCATCCACAACTACTGATGGCTAGCTTGATGAGCCATACTTAGAAAAACAAAGTCACAGCTTCCTTCCATTAGAAGATCCTAGACCATATATGTATATGATGTGTGTATATATACATATAAAGGAGGGGCAATAAGGGAAAGGTTTCGAGAGTCAGTGTAATTAAAATATTCCAAGTATGTTCTATATGACTAAGAACTCCACCACTCCAAACAACAATGTATTTTCAGGGTTCTCATGGTGATGATTAATTAGAGTGACTTACAGGTTGTTGGCAAGTTACAAGCTGGGGAGACAAGCAAGTTACATTGGTTCCCATTTGTTGCAGTCATTAGCAGAGTGTTGAGCAGGTCACACATGCTAAGAATCTGCTCTAGAATGAGGAAAGCAGGACCTCCATGGGTTGGGGAGAGCACAAGAAATTCTATCAGGGTGAGTGTTGTGTACTTAAAAGATTGCTGTCTTTCAAACATTCACTTTCTAATTCCTTCAAACTTAAAGTTTGTGTGTGTGTGTGTGTGTGTGTGTGTGTGTGTGTGTGTGTGCGCGCGCGCACACACATGCTCATGTCATGGCTTATATCTAGATGTCAGAGTACAATGTTGTAAAATCAGTTTTCTCTGCACACCTTCCCATGGATACTTCAGTTCATCAGGACTGAATGGTAAGCACTAACTGAGTTATCAGATATACCTATCAGGCAAACTGGAATTGTCATAATACACAGTCATTAGAAGAAGCACAAAATGCCGTCTTGATTTCAGATAGAAAAAATAATTTAAGAACTAAAAGTTGATTTTAGCTTTGTGTCCTAATTAAGGATATCTGTTAATTAATCATAATTTAAAACATATAAAGGCATTATCTGAAAGAGCTATGCCACTTGCAAAGAGCCCAGCAGCATACCAGAAAAAAATAGTAGCACAACATTTGTATAAACCGAGAATAATCAACACCCAACAAAGTAAAAATCCACTTGTGTATCACTCACTCAGACTTTAGGTGTGAGGGAAGTAGGGTAATTTATCTCATAATGAGAATTAAAAGCAGTCAATCATAACAGAAACCTAGCTGACAAAGATCTTAGAATAAGCAGACAAGTACTTTTATGTGGTTTTATAAACCTAGTTTATATCTTGTGGTACAACCTTGTGGTTGAACAAGCTAGGAGAAAGATAGATAAAGAACAGAAAGAATAGTAATAAAAGATATAGGAAAAGTAAATATGAATAGCCTAAATAAAAGTTAACACAAAACCGATGAGTCATAAGCATAAATTCAAGGTGCAAAAACTACAGTCCTGAAAGAAAGAGGTCAAGATAACAGAGTAAATAAAATGTAACTAATAATAATAATAAAAAAGATTACTTTAGGTTTACTCATGATATTTTGGGTAAAATGTAAATTAAATAATCAATGAAAAATATTCTATTTTATTAAAACTTAAATGTTTTAGCTCTGTGAAAAACAGAAGAAATAAAATAAAAAGGTGAGTTACAAGGTTAATCTATGAACTCCACATGCACAAAGATATACGTGTACACATGCGCCTACACGATGCGCCTACACAAAGGTATACCCCTACTCGGATGAGTGATATGCACACTATCAACCAGAAATATACAGAAGTGTTAGGTAAGATATGTGAACAAGCAACTTAATGATAGATGTCAGAAATTCAGCAAACCTATTTAAAAATATATAGGAAACATACTCATGTATGTCACAGGATGATTGCTCAAAACAGCGTTTTAAACTATGTTAAAATTGGGGGTTCTCCAGGGCAAGATTCTAAAAAACACAGATGCATAGATCCTCTATGAAACGCTAGCAGAGTTCTATCACAAACAAGACAAAGATCCTCCCAAGCCTGTTTCTTTCTCCAGCTTCTGCCAGTGGCAACATATTATATGATCATACTTCACAATACATACAATTTGCCATTGAACATTACTATTAACTAGCATATATATTTTATTCACTTCTCATTTGGAAATTGTTAAAATATATTTTCATTATTGTGTATGAAGTGATTTCATATAATTTTATCTTCCTATCATTTATTTATTACAAGTTATATATATATATAATTAGATATATATGTATATGTCTTCCCATTTAATATCAAGGATCTTACAGGGTCTGACGCATGTTTCACTTCATCTCTACACGTAGTACTGAGGCCACTATATGATACTCCATGTGGTGCACACGGGAGGACATATTTGCTGGAATTTCACTGTTGAGCCTGGTTTTAACAGGTTATTCCTCATTTACCAAGAGAGAAAGGGATTCTTGGGTTTCTTTTTCACTAGATATAAACCATTTTCAGAAATATATATAAATATAAATATAAAAAATATAAATATAAAAATATAAATATATATGGAAGAAAAATGTTATTTAAATCAGTCAGATACTCTTTTCATAAATTCTCCAGATGTTCCCAGGCATCTGGTTCACTCTCTACCAGAATATGAGATTAATCACACATCCTGCATCTTCATCCATACAGAAACCATGTCTGAAGGGACTCCCTGAGTCCTTTCCAGCTGGCTATTTTTTTTTTATCATTTATTATAATTACATTTTACTCAATTTGTATCCTGGTTGTGGCCCCTCCCTCATCTCCTCCCAATCCCACCCTTCCTCTTCTCCCCCTATTTCCCTCCCCTAGTTCACTGATAGGGGCGGTCCTCTTCCCCTTCTATTTGACCATAGCCTATCAGTTCTCATCAGGCTGGCTGCATTGCCTTCCTCTGTGGCCTGGCAAAGTTGCACCCTCCCAAGGGAAGGTGATCAGAGAGCCTGTCACTGAGTTCACGCCAGAGAAAGCCCCTGTTAGGCTTACTAGGGACCGTACTGGATACTGAGTCTATGGGCTACATCTGAGCAGGAGTTTTAGGTCCTCTCCATGTATTGTCCTTGAAAGACCCTAGGGAAGATGTTCAACCCTCATTCAGAACGACAAATGCTAGGGGCATTGAAAGCAGGAGAAGACAGGGAACAAAAGAGGAGCCTACCACAGAGGGCCTATGAAAGACTCTACTGATCGAAACAGAGGCTGAGACTCATAGCCAAACTTTGGGCAGAGGACATGGGATTTTTTTGAAAGAGAGGGGAGATAGAAAAACATGGAGGGACAGGAGCTCTAAAAGGAGACCAACAGAGCCAAATCTCTGAGCCCTGGGAGTCCTACAGAGACAGCTTGCCATGGGGGGATACAAAATGAATAAAGTGTAATTAATAAAAAAATAAAAAAAAAAGTTAAAAAAAGTAAACCTGTACTTATCGACCTAACTCTGTGCTTCCATTTGTTTTTTGTTTTGTTTTGTTTTGTTTTGTTTTGTTTTTTCCCACTCTCCACATTTCAGGGCAATATAGCATTACAAAGTTAACAGAAAACTGGGTGAATTCTAGATTTGCTTTTCATTCCATCTTTTTCCTGATAAATTTAAATTATTGCCAAAGGTGGCAATTGTATCTTCATTATCTCCCAGTATGCCCCTTTCCACATTTTCTCCACAGCTGCCATATTTCAGTCTCTTAAGGTTTTACAACTGAGAGACATAATTTGCCTCTTAATTGTTCTTTCTGTTTCCACAAAGACCCAATATATCTTTTATATTCTACTCTGCTACAAGATTAAAGTCGAAAAGTCTATAGCACACGAACATACTCTCTTGATTAAATACCAGTCATTATGTTCACCATGGCTGTTGAACATTTAAAATTTCTTAGGATGATATTCATGGCTTCTTATAATTTTACCATGACATCTATCCAGTTTTTCTTCCTATAAGTTTCCTCCTGGGAGCTAAAGCTTCCTTTCTGTTCCTGGGAAGTACCAGATTGTCATCGAATCCTGACCATTTTATCATTTCCTTGTGACTTTAAAGTGTGCAGTTCTTGGTTTAACTTAAAGATCAGTTTTGTTTTTTGTTTTTTGTTTTTTTTATTTCTTCAATTACAGACTTCTACCCATATTTCATGAATACTCTCTCAACTCAGAAGCAACTTGCTCTTTCCATGATATGGCCTTTAACTAAATATCAGATACACATGAAGAAGCATTTCACACAGAGTATTGGGCGTCTTAGTCACTGTAAGACCCTGGATATGAGAATCATGGCTGCCTACTATGCTGAATTTCTAATTTACACATATACCTACTGAATCAACGAATATGTTACAAAGTTCAAATAAAATCTTAAATATCTGTGGTTAGATGTTAACTGAACATAATTTTATTTATTCCTTCAATTTTATGAATGTTAACATTGATTATGTATGCCTATAATCCCAGCCCTTAGAAGGCAGAGGGAGAGAGAACTCTGAATTCAAGACCAGCTGATCTACAAAGTGAATTTCAGGAAATCCAAGACTGCACAGAAACCCTGTCTTACAAATAATAGATAAAAACAAACAAACAAATAAACAAATAAATTGATACTCAGAATGCTATCCATGAAAGTATGGTTTGTGACTGGACTCTGAAAAGAGATATGTTGATCCTTTGTTGATTTAGCCTATGAGAACAGTGAACAGATTCTTAAGTAGTATCATACAGTCAGATTGTTTCATTGAATATCATGCTATAGACAACAGCTTAGTTTCTGACTCCAACCAAGGAAACCTGTGAACACACGAGAAGTGGCACTGGCAGTGCATGCTAATACTGAAGTGCTGTAAACAAAACAAAACAAAAACCAGAAAGGCATCTTTTCATAGCTTTCAGAGGAAGTACACTGACTGATGCTTGAGTTTTTGGCCTTTGGAAATCTTCATGTACTTAGTATCCAGGTCCCTAACTACATGTTTATAATATTCTTGGTTATACCCTAATTAAAAAAATGTAATGCTTTTAAAAAAAGAAGTGAATTTAATTCATGCATAGCTGCACACACATTTTTGATAAATCTCATACTGCTACTATGTTTTAAAAGCCTCAGATATAGATTCTTAAATCAATTATTTTAAAATTTTATTTTTTATAAAATAATTATATAGGAACAAATAATTTTTAAAACATTAATTGAGCCCTTTAGTAGTGATTTTTTTTTCCTTCCTATAAGAAAACCATTGTCTGTCTCTGGCTATTAAGAATATGTGGTATACTTTCCACAGTTCAGCTTTATGTTCATGATGGTACTTGTGTATGTAACAGCACAGCAGAACTAGGTAGTGGACTGTTAGATAAATGATAATAAAGTCTTTAAGTTGTAGACTGTATCAAATGTGTGGAAACGAAAGGATCTGAAGTTTCTATCAGGTGAAGACATAATTTAAATATACTAAGTCATGCTATAGTAGTCAGCTAATTAAAGAATGGTTTGTGAGAGACCTTTTGGTCAATGCATGCAATATTTTCTTTTCTTCTTCCTGTCATGAATAATTTTAGTTGAATTAGATTGAGATAAAAAAGAAACAACAAAAACGCCTACAGCCAATGAAACTGAATACAATTCTCCTATCCACTTTATTTATTTTAGCTCATCATGTTGAGCAATAAATGGTTATCTTCCTTCCAAGCAGCTATGTTAAAAGGATAAACACATAGAGATCTTGGCTTTACATAGGAAGCAAAATAAGATATGAAAATCTTTGTCAAAAAGGCTTTGAGTATATGAGTATACCCTAGAAAGACAAAGATGGTAATTCTAATGCAAGTGAGCAAAAACATGAATTAGAGAGCTAATTAATCAGCTGACAAATCTATACAACTTAGACAAGAAGACCATCTATACTTAAATTAGCATCACTCAGATGAAAATTCTGGAGACAATGATAAAATGCAAAGAATGGTCATACAGCAGTTAACTAAATTCCATTAGTCTATGTTAAACTTTGGCTTGAATAAATGTTGCCCTAATGAATCTGTGTGAGTCATTCCATTAGGCCATGCTAAAACTTGGCCTGAAAAACCATGGCCCTATTGAGACTGTATGACTCATTTGAACAGTCAAACACTTGTTCCTGTGTCATCTCTAATCTTTGACTAAATATAAATACTATGGAAAGCAATGATGGGTTTAAGGTTTTGATCATTGTAATTTGAGGGTGACATTCTTCTAAATATGTCCAATGATTTTTCAAAGTAAGGATATATTGAATTGGTTTTCTTCTTTGATTTGTTATATGAACTTTATGCTCAGTATTATTGAGCTAGTTATTGAGCTTTACATGCATTTGTTTAGCTGCACACTTAATTTAGCTATTTACATAGAACACGAATACAGTGTTATATTAAATATGTTGACTGGCAGTACTTTGACTTTTTTGTAAGTAGAATTTTGTGAACTTTCATCTTGGTTTGAAAACATAGTTAGCTATAATGCAGGCAACAATTACAAAAGTTGTATAGTATATTTAAACTCTCAATATGCAGAGTCTTAACAAAAGTTAGAAAAGTGGAGTAAAGAATATTAGCTTTTACCTCCAAATTTCTCTTCCACTGTGACAGAAAATCCATTTGAGTGTGATTAGACCAAAATAACTATATATTCTTGCAAAATAAGTTATTGAATCTCTGAAGTAAAAAAAAAAAATCTAATGAGACTATACAAATAATTAACCAGTGACAGAATTTTAATAAACAAGATTACAGTTCATCATTACCAAAAAAACAAAGAGCAAAAATAGTTTTAATGCAAAGCAATTAACCAAGCTCTGTTAGGTCATGTTTTAGCTTGGCCTGAAAAATAGAAAGTCACTTATATTTAGAGAGACACGAAGCCTCCTCTGTTAATGCCATTTTTTCTCCAACAAAGTCACCATAGACTAAAGAAGGCTTCTCAAGTCTTGTGTTAGGTTTAGTTTTTAAATAGCTTATGACTCTTGGGGGGTATTATAAGCCCAGATTGGACAGTTTCACTGAGATTGCATAGGTGTACACAGACATATATTTGTTATATTTAATGTTAGATAGATGGATAATAATATGATTCCTTATTACCTTTTCAGAAAATTTTCCTTTTATTTTAACCCCCTGTTTTAAATTTCCCCTTTCACATCACTCTGTTTTGCTACATCTCTCTCTGTTGCTCCTAGAAGAGACTATGTTGCACCTTGCAATTACATGTGTAAGACACGACAATTTATTAAGACACTAAGAAGGTATTTTAAATGTTGCTGCCCATACTTTTGTTACTGGAAAGAGCCAGATCCTTTGGGATATGAGGAAGCAAATAATTTTCTGTCATACAAAGATTAAATGACTATATGAAGCTTTATTTAAAATCAGGGTTCTTTAAGATCAGTAAAGAAATTACTGTTGTATGAAAAGTGTCTGACCTAGACATACAGATCTGTGACTACTCTAGAGGAATAGTTTTAAACACATGCATGGTAGAGAGAACTCTTTACCCAAGAAGTATTAATGGATATCAAGTTAAAAAAGAAAACAAAAAGTAAATTTAAAAAAAACTAAAAAAGAAAGAATTGACACAATCATAAAATTATAAATACTAGGATAATAAATAAAAAAGAATAACATAATTGGATCGAGTTGGCCATCATTAATTTTGTAAAATAACTCATGCAGTAACATACAATATAGAATAAACCCACTAAAAGCTGTACATCTAAACAAACTAAGCAAAAGAGAGGACCCTAACTAAAATGTTCAATCCCCATCCTGAAAGGCAAAGAGGATGTACATCAGAAGAAAACGAAAATAGGAAACAACCTCGGAACCCGCTACAGAGGGCCTCTGAAAGCCAGAAGAAAACAGGAAACAACCTTGAAACCTGCCACAGAGGGCCTCTGAAAGCTTCTGCAGTATAGACTGTCAAAGCAGATGCTGAGCCTGATGGCCAACTGATGGGCAGAGTGAATGGAATTTTATGTAAGAAGTGGGAAATAGTAAGAGCTGGAGGGAACGGGAACTCCACAAGCAGAGCAACAGAACAAGATAATTTGAACACAGGGAACTTCCCAGAGACTCATACTCCAACCAAGGACTATTTGTGGAGATGACCTGGAACCCCTGCACAGGTGTAGCCCATGGCAGTTCAGTGTCCAAGTGGGTTCCATAGTAATGGGAAGAGGGACTGCCTCTGACATAATCTGATTGGCCTGCTCGTTGATCACTTCCCCCTGAGGGGGGAGCAGCCTTACCAGGCCACAGTAGAGGACAATGCAGCCACTTTTGATGAGAACTGATAGACTAAGATCAGAAAGAAGGAGAGGAGGACCTCCCCTATCAGTGGACTTGGGGAGTGGCATGCATGCAGAAAGGGGAGGGAGGGTGGGATCGGCAGGGGAGGAGGGAGGGGCTCATGGGGGGATACAAAATGAATAAAGTGTAATTAATAAAAAAAATAAAAGATTAAATATATATATATATATAAAGTACATAAAAGTGTTTCTAAAATAGATTCTGAATCAATTATGATATCCTCTGGGATGCAGTAATTTTTGACATTAGTTAATACAAGGACCTAATTTATAATTATGTCAGGAAAGCCATCCATTTTATTGTAAAACTCATATAGTGTGCCCGAATGAGTTTCCAGACACATATACCTATGTTAGTGTCTAGAAGTCAGAGGCACACATCAGTTGTCCTATTCTATCGATCTTTCCCTCATGCTGTTGAGATGAGGCTCTCCCACTGAACTATTCTATCCAGGTCACTGGACAGGGTTGTTCTAAGGATCTGCTTGTCTTTGCTTTACCAAATTTTCGGATTACATGCATGCGTTGCCATGCCAGTTTTTGTATGGATGCTTGAGGTCTGAACTCATGCCACCAGACTTGTGGAAAAGTGCTGTTACCCACTGTAGTATTTCCCTAGCCCGGGAATCTATGCTAATTTCTTCTGGGGAAAAAATGCCAACTCTTCCATACCATACTCTTCAGAGTCTTTCATTTATAGAGGCTTATCAGCCTCCACCTCCAAACTTGAGATCACCTACAATTACTGTGAATTATTAGTAGCCTTCTGTTGTAAGAAACTTTCCACCTCATCCCTGCATTATATGTCTCTATAACCACAACCAATGGTCATATACCGGGCTGTTCTGGAAACAAAGACGCTCAGAAATGAGGAGCCAGTGATTACATATACAATTGCCTGCTCAGAATGCTTCATATTGAAAGCACAGCCATGCAAGCATGCCATTCCTTGTTATTATTAAAACTTTTACATACAAGTCCCAGTAGACATTTGAAATAAGCCTTCTACTAGACAGCATAGTTTTCTGAGCCTTGGTCCTTTACCACTTTCCATAGCATTTGAAGACATTTACCCATCTAAGAATTCTTGCACACTTGGGGAGTACCTTGGATTAAGGGTGTGTAAAGCTAAGGAATTTGACACACCTCAAGAATGGCTGCAATGTGTCCACATGGAACTCACTGGAGAGGTGATTGTTTTGTTTTTGCTTTACACTGCTATTCAGAACACGTCTAATAAACTTAAGTACCAAGAGTGTGCATAGTGGACAATCATGAAGTAATCATTTTAACACCCAATGCAAAACAGTAAATTCCAGCTGCATATTACTACATAATTTTAATCTGTTGCCAATTGTTTAGTCAATGGCAATATGAGCATTTTCTAAACTAAACACAATAGAAAGTGAACTTTAAGAATTAAGGAGACCTCTTTCTAGTCTCTAAATATAAACCAAAGTCATGAAGATTATTTGCATAAAAATATTAACTTTTGTCGTCAGTTTTATGCCATTTTTAGTAATATCTAATTATTCTTGCTGATGACAAAGCAAGTTTCATAACTAGGCCTCAAACAATGGTATCTCTGAACATATTTCTATTTTTTAATTAATTAATTCAATTTACATCTCAGTTATAGGCCCCTTCTTCCTTTCCTCCCAGTCTCACCCTCCCTCCCTCCCTCCTGCATATTCTCTCCCCCATTCCTCAGAAGAAGAGAGCCCCTTAGAAAGACAGCCCAGCTCATCTATTCACATGAAGACTGAGTTCATCTTCCAACCCTTTAGCCTTGTAGGGAAGTTCCATCAGGGGGACGTGATCAGAAAGCAGGTAACATAGTCCATGTCCCCACTCTCTAACTAGTGGGCTAAGATGAAGCCTAAGATATCCATCAGACTTTTCTTGGGGTCTGTACATTATCGAATATTTATCCTGTACTATATGACTAAAATCTGCATACAAGTAAGTACATACCATGTGCGTCTTTCTTGTTCTGTATTACCTCACTTGGGGTAATTTTTTGACCATCTTACCAAAGGCAATTGACAAATACAGTACAATCTCCATATTGTTCAATCAGCTGATTGTTTCCTTTGCTTTGCAGAAGCATCTTAATTTCATGGAGTCACAATTGTCAGCTCCTCTGATTCTTTCTTGAACCACTGGAGTCATTTTCAGAAAGTCTTCGCCCGGGTCTATATCTACAAGGTTTCTCCATGTCTTAAAATGAATGAAGAGTTTGCACCAACTTCTTTTAACATTTCCGCTGATTAGCCCCGTGGGATTGTAAAAGAATACAGTTTACTGGTCATCCTGAGGACTAAAATTTATCAAACAGTCTTGTTCTCTACATCATCCTGCATTTCACCCAGAGATTGACTCAGATTGAGTTAATCTGGCATTATTTTAAACTTATCTGGGGAAGATGGTCTTAGATGCAACATTACATTCTAGAAAGTTTTATTAAACTAGCTGCCTTTTAATTGTATTTAATAATATTCTGAAAGTACCTGAACATGCATAAATTTTATTACAAACATTTCTGTATTTGAGTTATATCTAAAAATGGATAATCATTTGGAGGTTTGATGGTACTTGGCTTCACTTGCAATAAGTGACATGAAAAAACATTATACTTAACAACTCATTAGATCGGATTCCAGAATGTAATTATGTATAGCTAATGCAAAGTAAAAGCAGTCTCAGCCGTTTTCCTTAAAGAGTTTACCTGTTGATAATTCCACTTGTGATAAAGATCTATCATGTTATTTGTAAGGTGTGCTGGCACTTAGGAATTAAGATCTTCTTCCTAACTTATTCTCTCACAAGCCCTCTTCAAAATGCCTTCTGATGTAAAGACTCAGAAAAAGTATCTTGAACACAATTCTAATGATTCATGTCTGAGCACAGTGAAAATTTCATTAGATGCTAAATATTAAATGTGTTCAAAATAAACAATGCAGCTGAAGAAAACAGCAATTGCATTGATATTTTCCAGTGCAGACTTCAAAGTAGATCAAAGCAGACACAAGAAAGAATGAATGAACACAAAATCCTGGCACTGGAACATACTCAATCAAGATTAAGAAAAAGAAAAGATAGGGGAGGTCCTCCTCTCCTTCTTTCTGATCTTAGTCTATCAGTTCTCATCAGAAGTGGCTGCATTGTCAGGGTTCTAGGTTATCTCCACGGATAGTCCTGGGTTGGAGTATGAGTCTCTGGGAAGTTCCCTGTGTTCAAATTTTCTTGTTCCGTTGCTCTCCTTGTAGAGTTTCTGTCCTCTCCAGCTCTTACTATTTCCCACTTCTTACATAAAATTCCAATCACTCTGCCCATCAGTTGGCCATCAGGCTCAGCATCTGCTTTGACAGTCTGCACAGCAGAGGCTTTCAGAGGCCCTCTGTGGCAGGTTCGTAGGTTGTTTCCTGTTTTCTTTTTCTTCTGATGTCCACCCCCTTTGCCTTTCAGGATGGGGACTGAGCACTTTTAGTTAGGGTACTCTCTTTTGCTTAGTTTGTTTAGATGACTTGGGGAGGGGCATGCATGCAGAAAGGGGGGAGGGTGGGATCGGGTGGGGAGGAGGGAGGGGCTTATGGGGGGATACAAAATGAATAAAGTGTAATTAATAAAAGTTAAAAAAAAGAAAAAGAAAAGAGGTAGAGCGAATGTAAATAACCAGAGAAATAGAAAAAAGAACAAAACCAGATGCCTCATGCTTCAAGTGCATATCATAAAACTATAATAATTGAAACAGTATAGAAATATTAGATACATAGGCACATAGAGTATTGAAATATAAAATTAACTAATTAATTAATTAATGAACTAAAACACAACTAATCCCTGAATAGGATGTCAAAACATGGAAAAGGATCATCTATATAACAAAGGATTGTTGAAAAACAAAAAAAACATTTACATGCAAACAAATCAAAGAGAACCAATGTTGTAATCAAACTTCAAACTCAACTCAAAGAAAAATTAAAGAATTAAAGACAGCATCTGAAATTCTCTAAAACCCCTACAAAAATTATGTGAGAAAGGTTCAATGCATTGGTAGTAGCACTGATTTTCTAGAGACAACACCCAAAAAATTGGCAACAAAATTAAAAATAGAGAAGTGAAACTATGTAAAACTAATACTGTGTCTATAAAAAAGAGTGAACATTGATGAGCAAACACATGGCTTAAATTAAAATAGTATATTTGATAAAGAGTTAATATTCAAATTATATAGGGAATGACTACAACAGTGATAGGGTTTATAAGCTTATAACATGGAATGAGCCCTTACAAATGAGTATCTTCAAAGTTACTAAATAAATAAATGCTAATTAAAACCACAGTAAAAAACATGCCCACACTAATAAAGGTGTTACAGTATTAAGAAACAAATAGTCAAGTATTAGTGAAGTGGTATCCTGACATACAAAACACCACTTGTATGTCAGGTGTTGAAGTGTGCAATGGTTTAACTGTGGTGAAAAAAACAATTATGCCAATTATTCAGAAATATTTCCAATATATTTACAATATAATGCAGCAAGCAGTTTTTGGTATAATTATAAAAAGTAAAATCAGAATCATGATAAGATGTTATGCTTTGATGTTAACTAACACATAATCAGTGGGAACCAAAATGTGGAAGCAATCTAGATGTCTTTTTGATAAGTGAATAGATAAAGAAAATATATTACATACATGTGACCTGTGGTCCTACTTTACTCTTAAGAAGGGAGAATTTTTCAGTAGGAAACCATTTATAAATACACACACACACACACACACACACACACACACACACACACACACACACAAATAGCTTTCAAAGTGACTAGTTAAATTTGGTACTAACTACTTTTTTAACATTTAAGTTTTATGAATTATACTTTATTAACTTTGTATTCCCCCATAAGCCCCTCCCGCCTCCCCTCCTAATCCCACCTTTCTTCCCCCTTCTTCACACATGCCCTCCCCAAGTCCACTGATAGTGGAGGTCCCCATCTCCTTCATTCTGATCTTAGTCTATCAGATCTTATCAGGAATGGCTGCATTGACATCTTCTGTGGCCTGGTAAGGCTGCTCTCCCCTCAGAGGGAGGTGATCAAAGAGCAGGCCAATCAGGTTATGTCAGAGGCTGTCCCTCTTCTCATTACTATGGAACCCACTTGGACACTGAACTGCCATGGGCTACATCTGTGCAGGGG